>NC_143259.1:67635657-67938688 GCF_984573655.1 Nuphar pumila | reverse complement strand
ACTGGATGTAGGTCAGGGTTTTGACCAAACCAGTATAAACTCAGTGTTTTATGTGTTGTGCCTTATTGCCTTCTATTTTTAATTTATCGATCTATTTAGTATTTCACTATTCACACCCCTTTAGTGGAATTTTATTTGGTATCAGAGCAGGTTTGCTGGTTTCGACATAACAAGTCTTCCAGCACAAATGGCATCTACCTCTTATGCTCGTGATATTGAAGGTCAACACGCATCTCGTCCTCCTTTCTTCAACGACTCCAACTATGGATACTGGAAATGCAAAATGGCCATATTTCTCAACTCCATAGACTTTGTTGTATGGAAAATTGTTGAGCATCCATACACATCTCCATCCGCAGACTATAGCTTATGGTCTGATGAAAAAAAGAAAATGGCAAATCTAAATGCAAAGGCTATGAATGCCTTATATTGTGCCATTGATCAAAATGAATTCAACAGAATATCTATTTGTGAATCTGCTTATGATATTTGGCATTCTTTGGAGGTTATTCACGAAGGAACCAACAAAGTAAAAGAAGCCAAAATCTCATCTCTGGTTCGAAAATATGAGCTGTTCAAAATGAACAAAGATGAACCCATCACAAAGATGTTTACAAGATTCACCAACATCACCAACGACCTGAAATCTCTGAGAGAAACATATTCCCAGACAGATAAGGTAAAGAAAATCTTGAGATCTGTCACAACTGACTGGGAGAAAAAGACTACTGCAATTGAAGAAGCTCAAGATTTATCCAAGCTTACCCTAGATGACTTGATAGGCAATCTTATAGCCTATGAAGTCCATATGAAGGAAAGAAGGGAAGAAGAACAACCTGTAAAGAAAATTCTAGCCTTCCCAAACCTTTCTGAGAATGAGGACTCAAAATCTGAATTTGAGCTACTCACCAGAAAATTCCAGCGCTTCATGAGAAAGAACCGACTTCAAAATAAGCACAAGGAAAGAAAAGACTCTAAGGAAGATTCCATGTGCTATCAGTGTAACAAGCCAGGTCACTTGAGGCGTGACTGTCCTCTTCTCAAAAGAAAATCCAAAACTGAGGAACCAAAGAAAGGGTTCTTCAAGAAAAAGGCTCTGCATGCTCAATGGGATGATTCAGAACCATCCACAAGTGAAGAGTCAAGTGATGATGAAGCTGAAACTGCCAACATGTGCTTCATGGCAGAAAGCTCTGTAAGTGAATCCCTTGATTTCTCCTTTGAAGAACTTCAAAATGCTTTTCAGGAACTTTTTGAAGAATCAAGAAAAACGATTATCAAAAATAAAAATTTGAAATATGAAAATCAAGAGCTTATGCAGAAAAATGAAAAACTCAGTATTGAAAATTCTGAGTTACAAAAGAAAATTTTTCTGATTACTTCTGAAATCTCTTCTACTAACTCCAAGACTAAAAATCTTCAAATAGAAATTTCAGAATTAAAAAGTAAAACTGAGAACCTTATGAAAACGGTTTTCAAGTTTACTAAAGGAAAAGAGAACCTGGATAAACTCCTATCCTCTCAAAAAGTCTCTTTCTACAAGAATGGTATTGGCTACTCTTATTTCAACAAACCTTCTTGTATGAATCAAAAGACCACTTTTGTCAAAGGTTCTTCTGAACCTAAAAAGGAGTATTATAATTCGTTGTACTCCTCTAAAGTTATAGACAATCCCAAATCAAAATGGATATGGGTTCCAAAGTCTAACAAAAAGGGACCCGACTGGGTACCAAAAAGATTTTTTACTTAATATTTTGCAGGCTTCAAAGAAGAAGAACAGATGGATACTAGACAGTGGATGTTCAAAACATATGACAGGACATCCAGATCTTTTTGCTGTTCTTCATCATAAAGAAGGAGAAACTGTCACCTTTGGAGATAACAACAAAGGTTTGATAATTGGTATTGGCAATATTGATAAACCTCTTATCAAAGATGTTCTCCTTGTTAAAGGCTTAAAACATAACCTTCTAAGTATAAGTCAAATGTGTGACACAGGTTATAATATTAGCTTTAAACATGATACATGCCTTATAGCAGACACCAACGAAAATATCATTTTAAAATATATAAGAAGAAATAATATATATGAATTATACCTAGAAAACATTACTGAACATTGCCTTATAGCTAATAATGATACTCAACATTTATGACACATGAGAATGGGTCATGTCAACTCCAAATACATGTCTAAATTAGCTAAAAACTATTTGGTACGTAGGTTACCTAATATGTCTTTTAAAAAGGACTATTTTTGTGATGCATGTCAATTAGGAAAATTGTCAAAATCATCTTTCAAATCAAAAAATATTGTTTCAAGTAAAAGACCTTTAGAGCTTCTCCACCTAGATCTTTTTGGTCCTTCTAGAGTAGCTAGTCTTAATCATAATAAATATCCTTTTGTCATTGTAGATGATTACTCAAGATTTACTTGGGTAATATTTTTGAAAAACAAAAGTGATACGTTTTGTGAATTTGAAATTTTATGTAAAAAGTTACAAAATGAAAAATCTTGTTCTATTATAAAAATTTGTAGTGACCATGGAGGAGAATTTGATAATGATCTTTTTGTAAATTTTTGTAACCTGCATGGTATTTCTCATAACTTTGCCTTCCCTAGAGCTGCACCTCAAAATGGTGTAGTAGAAAGAAAAAATAGAACCCTTCAGGAATCTGCTAGAACTATGCTCCAACATAATAATCTTGCTAAATATTTTTGGGCAGAAGCTGTTAATACTGCATGCTATATATCAAATAGAGTTCTTATTAGGTCCTTATTAAATAAAATTCCTTATGAATTATTCTATGACAGAACTCCAAGGATAGACTACTTTAAAGTCTTTGGGTGTAAATGCTTTATCCTTAACACAAAAGATAGCCTTGATAAATTTGATGCTAAATCTATTGAAGGCATATTCTTAGGATATTCAAGTCATAGTAAAGCATACAGAGTTTTCAATAAGAGTTCAAATACTATTGAAGAATCTATTCATGTCCGTTTTTGTGAATCTGTTGATCAATCTGTTCATAAGCAGACTAACAATGATGATATTGAAAGTACAGATTTATTCTTAGATAACACAGCTAAATCAAATGAAGATGATCATCAAAGAACATTTGCCGAAACCAGAGATCATCCTCAAAAGCAGATTTTGAGAGACCTGACCAAGGGGGTTCAAACTAGAGCTCAACTAGAACGGATTGCAAACATGACATTCATTTCTCAACTTGAACCAAAGAAGATTGATGAAGCCATCGTCGATGAGTTCTGGATGCTAGCCATGACTGAAGAACTGAATCAATTCCAAAGAAATGATGTTTGGGATCTTGTACCAAGACCAAAGGATCATCAGATCATTGGGACAAGATGAATCTTCAGAAACAAGCTAGATGAAACAGGTAATGTTATAAGAAACACGGCAAGACTAGTAGCTCAAGGATACAACCATGAGGAAGGTATTGACTTTGATGAAACATTTGCTCCTGTTGCTAGACTTGAATCGATTAGAATGTTTTTAGCATATGCAGGCTATATGGATTTCAAACTCTATCAAATGGATGTTAAAAGTGCTTTTCTAAATGGTTTTATAAATGAAGAAGTATATGTAAAACAACCTCCAGGCTTTGAAAATGAACAATTTCCAGATCATGTTTTCAAACTAAAACGTTCCTTATATGGATTAAAACAAGCACCTCGTGCTTGGTATGACAGACTTAAAACTTTTTTATTAAAAATTGGTTTTTCTGTAGGCAAAGCAGACTCTACTCTATTTGTAAAAATAGTGAAAAATCATACCCTAATCGTTCAAATTTATGTGGACGATATCATCTTTGGATCTACTAACAACACTCTATGTAAAGATTTTTCTAAGTCCATGCAGAAAGAATTTGAAATGAGTATGATGGGAGAACTCACCTACTTTCTTGGACTGCATATTAAGCAAACCAAGGATGGAGTCTTCATCAATCAATCTAAGTATGCTCATGAACTTATGAAGAGGTTCAACATGAACTCAATTGCTTCAAAGAATACTCCTATGAGGACAACTACTGCTTTGGACAAAGATAAAGATGGTAAGACTGTGGATACAAAATTATATCGAGGTATGATAGGATCACTACTTTATTTAACTGCTAGCCGTCCAGATATCATGTTCAGTGTTTGCTTGTGTGCTAGATTTCAGTCAAATCCAAAGGAATCACATCTTAAAGCTGTAAAAAGAATAATGAGATATCTAAAAGACACAGTTGATTATGGATTATTTTATTCAAAATCATCTACATTTGATTTAATCTCATACAGTGATGCTGACTTTGCTGGAAGCAAATCTGACAGAAAAAACACAAGTGGAACATGTCATATGCTAGGGCACTCACTAGTTTCATGGTTCAGTAAGAAACAAAACTATGTATCATTATCAACTACTGAAGCTGAATACATAGCTGCTAGCCTAGCATGTACACAAGTCATCTGGATGAAACAAACTTTGAAAGATTTTGGTTTAAAATTCGAAAATACAACTATTTTATGTGATAACACCAATACTATAAATTTGTCTAAAAATCCTATCTTACACTCTCAAACTAAACACATTCAGATTAGACATCACTTTTTAAGAGAACAAGTTTTAAACAATGTAATCAAACTAAAATTTATACCCACTAATAAACAATTAGCAGACATTTTCACTAAACCTTTAAAAAATGAAGACTTTATAAGAATTAGGAGAGAATTAGGAATATGTAAATTAAGTGATTTATAAGATTAATTCTTATGACTAATTAAAATTTAGAAAGAATAGTCCACTCGAGTTCAACTTCACAAAATATTAAAATATAATCTATACGTGACTTAACCAAAGAATAACAAGTAAAAATGATAAAACCACCTTATGTGAAATATTGTTTTACAAATTTGTGTCATAATCGAGTGCTTGCTTTTCTTACTATTTTTTATTTTTTTTGTCATCATTCCATTCACCACCTTTTTCAAAATAAAGGTCTTTCATACTTCACGTACTTCATAAAGTTTTACTTTTAAATTAATACTTTATGTCATCTTTTATATCATATTTCAAGTACAATCTACTTTTTGTCCTATCGTCTTTCACTCTTCCTATATATTATTCCCATAAAAAAGACTCCTTCTCGACAACTTGTATTTCAATTCTTTTAACTATTATATTTATTTTGTACCATTAGTACCATCTTTTTCTCTCTCTATCTCATACGAAGTGAGCCTCCATCCGTGACCTTAACATATTTTAAATTAATATCTTTTTCAAAAACCATGAACTCCCTCTAATCGAGATTCATTAAAACCATGTCCTTTAAGTAAAACATCAATTCATGTCAATCATAACTTTACTTTATGTCATACATCTCATATCTAACATCAAGTGTTTTTTTGTCCTTTATGACCACTCTTGTCTCTCTCCAAATTCGTATATAGCATCACCTTCTTTATGACTATTCTCACTCCTTCCACGCATATCCATAAAAATACTTCTTAAATAAAAAATCATTGCATCTCTCTCATATCTCTCTTTTGTCTTATTCCAAACTCATTCTTCACGAATTTAGAATGCATTCACATAAAGTAAAAACATTGTATAAAAAGTTGTTTGTTTTTATTAGGCCATTATTTATTTTCACTTCCTCACACGAAAATCTTTAAAATCCATAGATTATACACCTTCTTGACTTTATTCATTCATCACACATCAAGTCTAATGGGCACTCCATACTCAATATATGACACATCTCTCAATTCGATAAACTCTCCTATAGTAATTTTTTTTCCTAAATAGAAAAATTATTTGTGAAACTATGTTCTTATTGTCATTCATGATAATATAATACACTATCTTCCAAAAATTGATTTGATCTATCATTCACAAGCCTCTTAAGTTACAACTCATGAATTTCTTCATTCAACTAAAATCTAAAAATCATTCACTTTAAGTGTCACTCACTTCTCATCAAAATTATTTTCTTCTCTCTATTTAATGAATTGGTTCATCTCTCATCATTCCACTCAAATTTCTCTATCTTTATACAAGCTATCACTTTCTCCAAGTTCTTCTTTCTAAGTTTCTATTCGATCAAGAGTACTTGAAATGACATCCTCTTCAACATCCGACATTAATATGATTGAAGCCTCAGACTTGAGATTTCCAGATCTCATTCACACATATCATTCCATTAACTCCATGCCCATCCAACCAGGCAAGTTAGTTCATCTTGAAGCCTTTCCATCATTCGATTTATAAACTTCACTTTCAGAATTTATTCATGTTCTATCCTCTCCCCAACTAATGACCATTTATCCACATCTCATCAAAGTGTTCTACACAAACCTGTCTGTCGACCATGACCACTCCACTATCACTTCCATGGTTCATGGAAAAGTCTTCTCTTTCAACATTTTTCAACTAGGCTGCATTCTGAATATCTCTTCCTACATGATTGAGCTCCCTAACATAGTTCCTATCGACCGCACTGTGTTTAAGAAAATCCTACTGTGATCATCGCAAAATTTTTCCTCTCTTGTGGTTTCTCTCTCTTCCTTCTCTTTTTCTTTTCAGCCTCTATTTCCTCCTTTTTGAAGGGAGAAAATATAAGACATAAAGAAAGAGAGAAGAGAAAAGAAAAAAGAGAAGAGAAAAGAGGAATTCTTTTGCAGGGTCTCACTTGACCTTAATTTTGAAAATATTTAAGAAAATAACTTGCCTCCGTTTTGAAATATTTGCGGGAAAACTGGGAGACAGGATCCGCTCATCGGTACGAGGTTCGACCGTTCCTGGTGCCTTTATTAGGGGTAATCAAACCAAGGTTCGAATCCATGCCTTTTGCTTTGCCTTAATATTACCTAAGAATTTATTCTAAGTCTAAATGCACAAGGAATCATGCTTGTGCAATGCAAGGATGTATGCTCTTTTGAAAAGATGTTTTGAAAATTTTCAAAGTGTTTCTGACATGAATCTGATAAGGGAGTGAAGAAATGATTTCTAACTTAGAACTTAAGATTTAAAGTTCTAAGTTTTTGGGATAATCAGAACTTAGAAAGTAATCTAAACTTTTGAAAGGATCTTGAAATTGAGATAAAAGTAGAAGAAAAGAAACTCCAAAGTCATAAATGAACTTTAGAGTTTTGAATCAGAATAGAGATGAAATGGAATTGAATTTTGTCTTTGAAGTTTGAAATCAAAATGAAATGTGGGAAAAATAGAATTAAGAAATGAGATTGATTTGAAAGTTGGAATTCAAGATGGAATTTGAATCCAAAGTTTGGATTTTGAGATGAAAATTGAATTCTGGATTTAGAATCCAAAAATGGGAATTGAAATTTGGGATGAAATGAAATTGGATTCTATATCCTAAATGGAATTGGATCTGAAGGCTGAGATCCAAAGTAGAATTGGGTTTTGGATCCTAAAATGGATTTGGATCTGAAGTCTGAGATCCAAAGTAGAATTGGGTTCTGGATCCTAAAATGGATTTGGATCTGAAGTCTAAGATCCAAGGTAGAATTGGATTCTGGATCCTAAATGGAGTTTTGGATCTAAAGTCTAAGATCCAAAAAGTGGAGATTTGTACTTGGAAATCTGGATCCAAGTTTGGATTAGGATTTAACTTTGGATTTGGATTCTGAAAATCCAAATGGGACTATTGAAGATGGATCTGGGTTTTGAAAACCCAGATTGAATTTAAAATTTAAGAAGAGTCAAGTTTTGAGATTCAAAATCAATCTCAAACTTTGATTTTGATTTTTGAAGATGAACTTGACTTTGGATGTGAAATCAAAAGATAACTCAGAAGTTTCAAAGTTAAATTGAACTTTGAAAAATGGAATTGAATTGAATTTGAAATTTCAAAGTTGATTTGAGAATTAAATTTCGAATATACAAATGAATTTTAAAGTCAAATTGGACTTTGAATTTGAAGCTTGAATTTTGGAATTTAGAAAATGAATCAAGTTGAATTAAACTTTGAATTTGATTTCAAAGTCAAAATTTGGACTTTGAAAATGGGATAGAATTGATAAATTGAAATAGAAATTGAAGAAGAGATATTCACAATCACTTGGATTTTGAAAAAGGAATTTTGAAAATATGATGCAAATCTATCTTAAATGATGAAATGAACTTAAATAATTTTTGAAATTGGATTTGAAAATCATATTTCATTCTTTAAATGAATGTAAATAGGATTAATGATATAATACACTCCTCACTATGGTCATTGAATGTATTATATAATAATCATATCTAAATTCAAACGAAGAATAAAATATATTTCGATGCTTTTATAGAATTAAAAATGAATATAACTCTCAATATACCCTGACTATGGCCATTGGTATATATATTGAATTAATTTTAAATTAAATTCTGATAAAAAAGAAAAATATTTAAAGAAACTATGATGATTTTTTAAAAGGGGTCCAGTGTGGATCCAGTGTTATTTTATAAAAGATAAAAATCCTAAGTCTTGTTTACATCCTGACTATGGCCATTGATGTAAATCATCAACTTAGAATTAATTACCTCTTACGAAATGGTGCACGTGTCATTCATGTTGCCATTTGTGAGAATTTGAGAAATAAAGGCAAAATGCATGAAAACAAGCAATTCATGATATTTACAATGCTCATTCATTCTATCTAAAACAGGAAATGTAAATTCTCATTAAGACCTAACTATTACAACACATAAAATTGAATTTACAACTCCCAATAATGATCTTTTCCACATATTTCCTGCAAAAAACTTTGATTAATATGAAAAATAGAAAGAAATCGCACATATCACATGGAAATCAATGGTGAAATGCACATATGACAAGATATATATGATAAAAATGATGGAAAATGATATATATATATATACATATATATATATATTTATATATATATATGTATACGGGTATATATACATATAGGTACATATATATATATATCAATAGCTTGTGAAAACATATGAGTATATATACATATGTAGACATATATGTGTATAGACATATATACGTATATATATCTGTATATATGTACAAAATATCTAAAAACATTGAGAAACTATATATGAAAAAGGTGTTCAGTATTTTGCCTTGACTGAATGATAAAATGTGTATTTACACAGTTTGCTAACTGTGTGATGAATGTCATACTTTGCACCTGCATAGTAATTCAGCAAATGTGTAAAAATAATAGATATACAAGTAATGGAAAAGGGGCATGGGCATTGAGGGTGGATGAGGTTGAGCATGCAGATGAACATGCGGTTGTGGTGGATGCTGGTGGCAAATGTGCAGAAGTGTGTGGATAGGTAGTGTTATGACAATTTTTAACTATGATGTTGTGCAGCAAAGGTGTTGGTGAACATGACGTGTGATAGTGAGGAGGGAAGACCATAGTAGGATATTTGCATTGTTGTAGGTATATAGAATGCTGCAGCCATAGGTATTGATGAAGGAGCAAGGGTAGTAAAGTGGGTATACAGGGGATGTAGTGGAATTGAGTATGAAGGAGGTGTTGTGAAGCTGGAAATATATGAAGGGAGGTGAAGAGAGTGCATTGTTGCAGGGTATACAACTGGTATGGATGATGGCTACACTGATACTTGAGGGACCAGGAGTGAGAAAAAAAAATGTCCTTCAAGAAGGATTACACTGGTTTTGAGCTATCCAAGGATAACATGAGCAGCTGCAGTAGTTGCCCCAAGAGCCAAAGCATCAAGCCACTGAAATATGAGCATATCAAAGGACAATGCCTCTTCGGGATCAAGCCAAAATATCAAGGCAACCAAGAGGAGCAAGACAATTGGTATTGTCTTCCACATCAATGCCATTGCACTCCAAGTTTTCATGTTGCAGCAATCCAAACCGGAGAATATTGTTGACTGCGCTAGGGATTACCCATGCTAACGTTATACAAGCCCCAAAAAGATGAGACTGCAAGTCTGTAACAATTGCTACAGCCACACCAATAGATATCACAGTCAATACTATTGCCTTTGAGCAATAAATTCATGGATTCTGCCAGCACAATAGTTGGAGTAACCACAACCATAAACGTCTAACAAAATCCCACACCATTGTAGTTCAGGGTGACATTAGCAAGACCATTGGAGAGAGACATGACAATTCCTAAAGCAAAAGAAGAAGGAAAAAAAAAAGAATGGGGTAGATTTTGCAGGAGGGGCCACAGGGAGAAGTGACAATACATTAAAGGTTACCATAAAAAACCTGCTCACTACATAATGAATGAATGTAAGAAAGAGGGGTAATTGAATCCAACCTCGTTGAACATCATTAAGTTCATCAATTGAAACCAAGGAATTGAGTGTGAGTACCACTTTATTGTTGTCGTTTTGCACCTTCTGATGTGCAGAGCTCACTAAAATGTGAAGACCGTAACTCCTCAAGAGCACAACCTCTCTTGCCAGCATCATTGTCTTGGCACTGGAGGATCTTTCCTTATAAAGAAAATGATCATCCTTATACTACAAAGCATACGCAGGTGACTGAAAGATATTGGTTGCTCCAATTGCAATAAAACCCAAGAAAGAAATTCCAAAAGAAACTGATGGCAAACAAATGTGACAAGGAGAGAAGGGTGGTACAGGTATTGCCACAAAATGGTGAAGGCTGGGCAGCAACTCAATTGTGAACGTGTAGAGATGATGTGTAACAGATGTTGGGTGATGTTCATGCATAGGTAAGCGGTAGTGAAGGTTGAAGACAATGAGTGTTGGAGTGACGTGCACAGGGGAACATGTTGCCTCACTAATCACTATTGAATACTGTAATTTGGACCTTTCATCAACTGGAAGGCTACTAGGCTGCTCATTTTCAAACCATCATTCATGGATGTAGCCTTTTCAACAGTTTTCTTGTACTCCTCTGATATCACTGACATTCTTTTTTTTTTATCAATAACTGGGGAAACATAGGCTGAGATGGAATGACGCAGGAGGTTTCTATGATAGTTGCCATATGGGATTGGACCTTCTGATGATGGCATCGTCATCCCATCTGATTACACCCACCATTGTTGCGCAGGAGGCGAATAATGTGAGACTCAACAATATAACGCCAAATTAGAAATATCAAAGAGTAAACTATGTTAAAGCAAAGATCATAATATGCTTATACACAAGTGAAAACAGGAAACTACAGATGATCAATAGTAATGACAGGAAACAAGAAAAGGAAAGATAAATCAGCACAGAGGCAAATAAAGAACAACAAACAGATGGAAAGAAGGAAGAAAGAAAAAAAGAAGAAAAAAGAAAAAAAAATCAATTTCCACCGGAGCCAAATGTGAAGCAGGCTACACCAACACAGATGAAGTAAATGAAAATGCAATGGAAACTGCTATAAAAATAAAACATTACGAAATCAAAATTTTATAGGACCCAAAACGAAATGCCCTGAGAATCAGATGAGAAGAGATCTCCCAGTAGGTGCAGAGAGGATGAGGCAGAGCAAAACCATTGTTAGGCTAAATCCAGTAACAAGGAATTATTGATTATAGAACCAATAAGAATTTCACAAAGGAGATGGGTGATTCTCTCAGACCTGATTTTCTTTCTACAGCAAATTAGAGATCTGGTCTCAGAGATTAGTCCAAATATTTTACTGCAATTTGAAGGCAAACACAGGGGCATTGCATCTGACGATGATTATATGCTGATTCCTAACTAGCCCAAGCACAACGTGGGTTTTCAGTAGATCCAGTCTACTTTCATGGCAGATCAGGATATAATGAACAATAAAACAATAAAAAGGGATTGTAATGGACAAGAGAATCATATGCATAATAAAATGATAATGGAATAGAAGTATGGTTGCTAGTGAATGTAATATAGTGAGCAAAAGCCAACAAAATGTAATCCGATGTTATTATCATGCTAAAGAAATAATCAACAGGGGTTGTGTATTGCAGAGGACCACAAAACAGCAAAGACAAAAAGAAAGAGAAAAAAAACAAATTTCAAAAACATCTTGCCATCAATGAAATAACGACCAGATCATTCACCAAAACATAGATCAAGTGACGTTGATCAATCGAAACTCATGATCTGATCAAGCATAAGGGCTGGAATCATGCATAAGTGAACAGGGGAAACTTAATGCAGCGTGGATAGATGCATTTGCAGATGTTGGAAAACCTCAGCATCATGCACGATTCATGATGCAGAGAGATCAACATGAAAATGAATAAATGCCCAGATGATCATACAAATCATATACTGGTAATGTAATGCAGAGTACTGAATGTGATTCTCACATGCCGCAGGGCATTATAACCAAAACCAGCATAAAATAGAAATGGATGATGATGCTAAAATGATGGGAAAAAAAATGTTGGAACGTGGTGATTCCTCTACTGTTGCATGGGAGAGTGTTGAAGTTGCTATAAGTAACTCAACACAGTCCATGGTGCGTCAATGGGGTGATCAAACAGAAATAATAAAAAGAAAAGTTAGGGAAAGTTGTAAATAACAAGAAGGAATGAAAGAGAGAAAAAAAAGGGGGGGAACTCACCGGATCTCTGTGAAAATCTCGACTAAAGAGAGGTGATGCTCCCTCAGTGGAGTTGGAAGAGACCCTCTTTCTTGCGGGGATGTAGCTCACTTGAGGAAGGAAGGAGGAAGGGAGGCTTTCCTTCTTCTTCTACTGCTGAGGAGGAGGAACCACAATTCTGGTTCGATTGAGGGACAGAAGAACAAGCCGATGCTCCTTACCTTTTTTCAGGATTCTAAAGAGGGAAGGGTCTTCACTAGCTCATAGAGGAAACACCGGAGGGATAAAATGGATGTTGCTTGATATGAAATTGATTGTAAATGGATTTTTGCAGAGAAGCTCGATCTCTTCCAGGAAAAAACCAATGATGCTGGAGGAGAAATTGCAACGTGAAAGTTGGAAGATGGTATGAATAGTTAAAGAGAAGATGGATTGTTGTGTGAAATGTTAGGAAACGGATGGATGATCCGATCATGGGATGGGGGGTCTCCTATTAAAGGGAAAAAGGATGGTCTGAGAGGGGAATTCGTTGAGAATCAAAGGTGAAGAGGAGAAGAGGCTGTTGAAGATTGACGGTGGAGAGAGCCCTCCTGCGATGGAGGCTTCTAGAGGAAAAATACGCGAGAGAAGAGCGAGCCTGCGACCGTTTGTGATTTTCCTTTTTTCAAAAGGGAGGTCCATTTAAAAGAATTTTTTTTATAAAATAGTTTAAAACTGAGGTTTTCAGCAAAAAGCTTTTTAAAACCTTGAGAATCATTTGTTTTTCTTATAGTTTTTCCAATTTTTTTGGTTTTTTATGTTATTTTTCCATTTTTTTGTATTTTTAGAATAAAATCCTAAAGTTTTACGAGAAAACAAAGATTAATGACCATTTTTTTTGTATTTTTACAAGATATTTACAAAAGGGAACTTTCCAGAGAACTCAAGGAAAATTTCTTCAGAAAATGGGTTTTATATCCGAATTTTGAGGAAATATTCGAGGTTTACAACCTCGAACTGAGAAATATAGGGTTGTGGATCCAGAATTGAATTTGAATATATCAATATGGATTTTAATCCAGAAAATCTGAAGAACACATGAAATTTAGCTTTGGTTTTCTCAGAAAATGGAACCAGGGGCAAAAAGGTCATTTTTACCAAACTTTGAAAATTTTGGGGTGTTCACAGATGCCTCTCTTTGCTATTAAGTCGGTTGAAAGCCGAGCTTAGTGGCAAAGATAACACTCTAAATTTTGAAAATGCCCCAGTCAGCAGATCTGAACTGGGTGTGGAAGAATTATTTTGGAAACATATGGCTCTTCAGGCTTAAAACCTTATCCTGAATGGTTTTGGGGAGACAAAATCCTTGAAGATGATATGATTAAGAAGAAGATGAGGAAATCGTGATGGGACTTTGGATGAAAATTCCAAAATGGTAGGAAATGAGAATTTTGATTAGGTCTCATGGGTGAGACAAGATACTCTTTTTGGAATGATTCAGGTTTAGCCCTTAACCTGGATGGGACAAAGATATATCAAAAAAATGTATTGAATGAGGAAAGGAATACATGAAGACCTTGTTGGGACATTTTTTGGAAAATGCCTTGTGAAGTGCGGCTCAAGTAGGATCCTATCCTGGATGGATATACAAAGCATGGATTCCTTGATGGGAAAAACCATGATGGGACTGGAAGAAAACATCTCATCAAAAACGAGGAATCTCGTTGGAACGAGACTCAGGTTTAACCCAAACCTGAAAGGAAGATACCTCGCGAAGTGAGGTTCCGGGTTAACTCTTAGCCTTAATAGGAAATCTACTATACGGGTTTCTCAAATGGAGAAACCATAATGGAACCTTCGGAATTTGGACGAACAAATCTGAAAGGGGTTTTGCGAAAGGAGGAAAATAAGGTTCCCTAAAGCTTTGAAAAGGGGAAGAAATAGGGCGTCCCATTGCTGAGACTGAAAAAGCTTTTTGAAATCAATGACCTCTCGCAGAAAATTTAGGTTTGGACCTTAACCTGAGTGAGAAATCTACCATACAGATTTCTCAAATGGAGAAATCATGATGGTCCCTTCAGAATTTGGACGAACAAATCTGAAAGGGATTTTGCGAAAGGAGGAAAAAAAGGTTCCCTAAAGCTTTGAAAATGGGAAGAAATGGGGCGTCTTATTGCTGAGACTGAAATAGCTTTTGAAATCAATGACCTCTCACAAAAAATTCAGGTTTGACCCTTAACCTGAGTGGGAAAATCTACCATACGGATTTCTCAAATGGAGAAATCATAATGGGACCTTCGGAATTTGGAAGAACAAATCTGAAAGGGGTTTTGCGAAAGGAGGAAAATAGGGTTCCCTAAAGCTTTGAAAAGGGGAAGAAATGGGGCGTCTCATTGCTGAGACTGAAATAGCTTTTAAAATGAACGACCTCTCGCAGAAGGTTTAGGTTTGACCCTTATCCTGAGTGAGGGATCTACCATACAGATTTCTAAATGAGAAAAACCGTGATGGGATGGGAAGAGATACTTCAACTAAATGAGGCAACCCTTCTGGAAGATATAAACAACGCTAGGTTTCATCAAAATGAATATTGAATGTTTATTTCATTCTTGGAATAGCTAGAAAATTTTGCCAATAAGATAAGATTATAGTTGACTCAAAAGGCTTGAAAATGTGCACGTATGTGCGAAAGATATTCCCTTTTTACCTAGAGTATTTCCTCCATTGAGGTTAACTCCTCGGTCCTAAGAGTCAAATTCAGAATTTTAGCGCTGATGATTTTCTTCAAGGAAGTTATCCATTTCCCTGATATGAGAAGAGAAGAAATATTCTTAATTTCATAAAAGCAAGTAATGAAGAGATATTGATAAAAGAATTTTGCATGAGAAAAAGATGACTTCTGGCAACTTTGGCAGTTTGATATCTGGGTGTTTTCCCACGATGATCTTTTGGCACTCTTTTTGAGTCATTGAACTTTCTCGGGTTTTTACATCATCCTTTTTTTTGGAGTTGTCCTGACTTTTCTCTCTTTTTCAGGGAAGGGTACGTCACAAACTCCTTCATCTCGGAGATGTTCCGATCCTCCTTTTATCTCAGGGATTCTATTGATGATATTGGCTCAAAAAGGTCTTTAAATGATAGCAGAAATCAAATATCATTTAGGGTTTGTAGATAGGTTCATCGCACTCGCCTTCATCTTGACGGTGATCTGAACTTTCCCTGGAAGGATCCTTCACAAACTCCTTCATCTCGGAGATGATTCAAATCTTCTTTGGCCCCGGGGGTCTAGCTCGCGTATTCGTCTTCATCTTGACGACAGTTGAGAGATCCCTTTTGCAGATATTTGATTGCAACTTTAAATGAATGTGAAGACATGGGTTGAGTGGATTCTTTTTATAGCTCAAGATGTGTCCACTGCCTGATTGCTAGAAAGTCGTCTTAAAACATGCGTCATAGCCATGATCAATATCAAATCACTTCTGGCTTTTCAACATCATTAAATATTTCTTTCACAAATCATATTGAGGACATTTCTTACATCCTTTTGGTTGATCAACAGAAAAAAATTTGAATTTTACCTCTTTTTCGCAAAAAGTTTCACCTTTTTGGAAGGAATACTAGAGGTAATCTGAGAAAATTCTTTTTGTGTAGTCAGTTTTTTAGAATCAACAAATGCTTTTAGCAAATTGGCAAAGTTTTCACGAATTCTTTGTGGAATAATCACTCAGTATAGATTTTGACGAGACATTGAGTTGGATTTTTTGATTTTTGAAATACATGACCAACAAAAGATGGAACCTTTGAAATACATGACCAGCAGAAGCTGGAACGTTTGAAATACATGACCAGCAAAAGCTGGAACGTTTGAAATACCTGACCAACGAAAGCTGGAACGTTTGAAATACATGACCAGCAAAAGCTGGAACTTTTGAAATACATGACCAGCAAAAGCTGGATCTTTTGGAAATACATGACCAACGAAAGTTGAATCTTTTGGAAATACATGACCAGCGAGATGCTGAATCTTTTGGAAATACATCAGATTTAAGTCAGAACTTGAATTTTATAAAATGAAAGAATTTGATCAGAACACTGAATTTAGAAGGTTACCGATGCGAGGACCGGATTTTGAAGAGAGCTAAATTTTCGAAAAGAATTGAGGAATCAAGGATTCTTGGTGAAAATTAATGGACCATCATAGTTTTAACTGTATGTGGTCTGCTTTCAGGATTTATCCCGTTATCCTGAACGGGGGAAGAAGGAAAGAAATACCTCGTTAGCAGGAGGCATCAGGTTTATCCCTTAACCTGAAGGGGGATAGAAGGATTTTCAAAGAGAATAAACCTGAATTTTTGAAATTTGAAATGGATTAGCCGGAAGGCTGGATTTTGAAAGAAGGTCCCGCCTGGTAGTTGGGGTTTTTGAAAAAGGAGAGAGTCAAAGTCGGGACTCGTGTATTTAAAAAGGAAGATGAAATAAAGGGAGAACCTCGAGTCGGAACCCGGATGTTCAAGATAAAAGATAAGAGAGAAATTTTGAGTTTGGAAAACTCGAATTCTCGATGCAATCAATTGGTCCCAACGTAAGCATTGGATCCAAAAGGAAGTCCTAGTCGAAACTCGAAACTTCAAATGAAAATAATAGAGGAAAAACCCGAGGGGGAACTCGGATCTTCAAATTAGAAGATAAAAAAGGATTTTGAAACTTTGACACAACGATTATTTCCAATGTGAGCATTGGATTCAAAAGGAAGTCCTAGTCGGAACTCGGAACTTCAAACGAAATAATAGAGGAAAAACCCGAGCTGGAACTCGGATCTTCAAATCAGAAGATAAAAAGAGGATTTTGAAAAATTCAAAACTTCGACACAACGATTGTTTCCAAAGTGAGCATTGGATTCAAAATGAAGTCCTAGTCGGAACTCGGAACTTCAAATGAAATAATAGAGGAAAAACCTGAGCTGGAACTCGGATCTTCAAATCAGAAGATAAAAAGAGGATTTTGAAAAATTCAAAACTTCGACACAACGATTTTTTCCAATGTGAGCATTGAATTAAAAAAAAAGTCCTAGTCGGAACTCGAAACTTCAAACGAAATAATAGAAGAAAAACCCGAGTTGGAACCCGGATCTTCAAATCAGAAGATAAAAAAAGGATTTTGAAAAATTCGAAACTTCGACACAACGATTGTTTCCAATGTGAGCATTGGATTCAAAAGGAAGTCCTAGTCGGAACTCGGAACTTCAAACAAAATAATAGACGAAAAAACCGAGTTGGAACTCGGATCTTCAAATCAGAAGATAAAAAGAGGATTTTGAAAAATTCGAAACTTTGACATAATGATTGTTTCCAATGTGAGCATTGGATTCAAAAGGAAGTCCTAGTCGGAACTCGGAACTTCAAACAAAATAATAGAGGAAAAACCCGAGCTGGAACTCGGATCTTCAAATCAGAAGATAAAAAGAGAATTTTGAAAAAATTGAAACTTCGACACAACGATTGTTTCCAATGTGAGCATTGGATTCAAAAGGAAGTCCTAGTCGGAACTCGGAACTTCAAACAAAAATAATAGAGGAAAAACCCGAGTTGGAACTCGGATCTTCAAAAAAATAAAAGATAAAAGAGAAACTTGAGTTTTGAAAACTCGAATTTCTAAAGAAAAGATTGGTTTTCAATACGAACATTGGATTCAAAAGGAAGTCCTAGTCGGAACTTAGAACTTCAAATGAAAATAATAGAGGAAAAACCCGAGCTGGGACTCGGATCTTCAGAAAATAAAAGATAAAAGAGAAACCCGAGTTTTGAAAACTCGAATTTCTAAAGAAATGATTGGTTTCCAACACGAGCGTTGGATTCAAAACGAAGAAACCCGAGTCGAAACTCGGGTTTTTGACAGAAAGTTTTAATCAAGATTGAGTTTTTTGAAAATTTGCCAGTGCGAGGACCGGATCTAAGATTGAGAATTACCATTTCGAGGACTGAATTTATCTGCATGTGATCTGACTGCCCCCTTATTTTGACTGTGGAGGAAATAAAATTTGAAAAGGACCGACGAGAAGAGATATAAATTGATGGAATAATTGACAAAAGAGAAGAATCAAGGATTTTTTATGGGAATTATTTTTGTAACTGAATTCTCACAGGTAGCGTTGTTGCTCTTATGAGCGGTTTTAGGATTATCCCTTATCCTGAATGGGAAGGAAAATTAATAAAAGGCTTGATAAAGAATCGAAAGAATCTACAAAATTTGAAAAAGAAAATAAAACTGATAAAATTGGATAAAGAAAAAGATTTGGCGGAGATTAATGAAGCTTTAAAAGAGGAAGGACATTCAGGACTATTCCTTATCCCGAAGCAAGAAGGACCTCGTAGGATGAGGTTTCGGGTTTATCCCTTAACCTGAAGGGGGGGCAAAGAAGGAAAAAGAAATACCTCACGGGAAAGAGGCATCAGGTTTGTCCCTTAACCTGAAAGGGAAATTTTTGAAATAAGAATGAATAAATAAAATTTTAACAAAATTTGATAAAGATGAATAAAACTGATAAGATTGAAAGAGGATTTGATAAGCGAAAAATTGAAAAAAGTTTTAAGAAAAAGAGTTTGATCCTGCCTGCTTGTGGGATCTTTTAAAGAATATGAGAAAAATCATTTTTTGGAAAGAGGATTAAGTGTGAGAGTTGATCTTTAAAAGGGGATCATTCACGAGAGATCATCATGAGGGTTAATTTTTTGAAGCAATGATTTGAAAACCTAATTTTTGGAAAATATGATCGACACGAGGGTCGATCTTTGAATGCCATGGTTTGAAATCAAGTTTTAGAAAATATGATCAAACACGAGGGTTGATTTTTGAATGCCATGGTTCGAAATCAATTTTTAGAAAATATGATCAACACAAGGGTTGATCTTTGAATGCCATGATTCGAAATCAATTTTTAGAAAATATGATCAACACAAGGGTTGATCTTTGAAATGCAATGATTCGAAATCAATTTTTAGAAAATATGATTAACACGAGGGTTGATCTTTGAAATGCAATGATTCAAAATCAATTTTTAGAAAATATGATCAACACGAGGGTTGATCTTTGAATGCAATGATTCGAAATCAATTTTTAGAAAATATGATCAACACGAGGGTTGATCTTTGAATGCAGTGATTCGAAATCAATTTTTAGAAAATATGATCAACACAAGGGTTGATCTTTGAATGCAATGATTCGAAATCAATATGATCAACACAAGGGTTGATCTTTGAACATAATGGTTGAAAACCTATTTTTTTGAAAAAGATGATGAACACGAGGGTTGATCTTTGAAAAAGGTTGGAAAAATTTTCATGATTTTTGAAAGACCCTCATAGGTAATATCATCTCTCTCATGAATGATGTCAGGATTGTCCCGCATTTTGAAAAAGAAAAAGGAATTTAATGCCCCAGTATAGCAAAAAGAAGGAAGTATTGAATACCAAAGATAAAAAGAGAATTGACATTTCATTGATAAGCAAAAGTTGATAACCAAGACTGAATATTTACAAGTATTTTAACTAAAAAGTTGCAAAAGACTGAGCTGACTTGCCCCTTCATAGTGACTGTAAAAAAGCATGAAAGCGAAAAACTTGTGGCATTCTCAATTCTCTGAGTGGTCTGGAAAAGGTTCGGTTGGAACTGCAGGCTTCTCCTCTCCTTCCTCTGGCACCAGAAGCTCTTTGTCAATGTAGTCTTGCACAATATTTTTGAGGACGAAGCAGTACTCCGTGTCATGCCCCCTCGATCGATGAAACTTGCAAAAGCGATCTTTCCATTTCCCCTTGGTGATAGAGGGATCATCCTGCTTTGGGAGTTTGATCATCTCTTTTGCAAGCAGGTATTGTAGAACTTCTTCGATTGGCTGACCTAGAGGGGTAAGCTTGCGATCATAACCCCAACCCTCATGCTTTGCTTTCTTCGGCTTGCTTGACTTCTGCTGAGTGCTGACCCCTGCCTGGTAGCTGGACTGATTTTGCATTGTTAGGAGATCATGCTTTTCTTCTTCGTTTTTGACAAAGAGATTCTTATCAAGGCAGTCTTGAAGTATATTCTTGAAGTCAAAGCAATGGTTAGTGTCATGCCCTGTTGCTCGATGATACCTACAAAATTGGTCTATATATTTTCCCATGATTGTGGGAGGGCTGGCAGCTTTTGGGAGCCTGAGTAATCTGCTAGACAACATGTATTCGAGGATTTTGTCGAGCGGCTCACCTAAAGGAGTAAAATCTCGACCCTTGCTCCAATCCTTGCACCTTGGTCTTTCCTGCTTCTTGCCCTTTTGCTGAGGACTGTATTGAAGAAGTCTATCACTATTTTCGCAACATTTCTCAATTTGGCCTTTACATTCTCCCAAGTTGCTGCCTTGGTTGCTGCCCCTGTTGGCTTTAGAGTTTCCTGCACTGATATGGCTATGTTCATTCATGGGGAAGGTGACAGGTGCCTCTCCTCTGGTGGGAGCTTTTCCGCAACTAGCTTCAGCTTGCTCGGATAATATCTCAACCGTCATCTTTTTGAATAATCGATATATCGCGGGATCAATCTCACTCTTGTTGTCCTGAACTCCCTCTCTAACAGACTTATGCGAATCCATTCCTAGCTTTCTGCTTGTAACCGGGATGTTAGAGCAGTGCAATCCTTGATCTCGGTCTGAGTCAACTGATAATGCCAATGCTCTCTCTATTGAGCAAAAATGGGGTTTTTTTTATAAAAGATCTAAGAGGAAATTTTAATAAAGGAAGAAATCACAATTTGAAAATGAAAATATCCCATTACGAGGGATCGGGTTGTCACCAAAATTTGCGACAACCGCATTGTTTTTTCTGTGAAAAAAAGATAAGCAATTTAAAATATGGACAAAGATTAATTTTGAAAAAGGACATCTCCTGACAAAAGATAAAGAATTTTGAAAGTAGATGGCAAAGATTTGAGATTTGAAGATTTTGCAGGCAGGATCAAAAGAATTAGAAGAAATTAGGAGAAGAAAAGAAAAATACACCTGGGTTTTAAAAGCGAAGAGAAATTTTTTGAATAATATATACCCAGGGTTTTGGAAAAATATATATATAATATCATACAATCACAGATGTACAAACAAGGATGCACAAACAACACTCCCTAGACGCTGACACTAAATGCAATATTTTAAAATGGCTAATAGGACCTTAGTCCTAACTCTAGGGTTCAGATTATCTGATTCCAATCAAGATACGCCGATATACCCAAGCTAAAGCTCGAAGTACGTGGCATAGAAATATTTCTCCGGTTCTCAGGTAATGGCTTCCCAACATCCTTGAGCACCTACCGATATACCTCGGACTATGGCCCTTAGATACATGGTAGGGGGGCGCGAACCCAAATAAGTGGTCCAGTTGTGAGGCTCTCTCCCGAACTATGGTTCAGTGAGACATCCCAGCAACGTGAAGACCGGAACAATATAGGTAGGGATGTTTTCAAAAACATGATCAACATGCAATAAAATCAGAAGTCTCTAATGCAAGTCCTAAAGAGATAAAATTTAAATGAATAGGAGCATACACTTGCATACATTTTTTGCATTCAATCCCTAGAATTGAGGAGAGTTGTATTTCAACCTAAATCTAATGTGAACATGGAATAATCTCCTCAATATGGTCCTACCAAACAATACTTAGATCCTATATGCAATGATGTCAGCTTAGGACAGAGAATAGGCTCCTAAGGTTTGCATGAAAATGAAGCTGACATTTATAGAATAAAAACTTAGATAATATCAAAGCAAAAGAAAAAGGCATTAAATTCGATCGGACAAAGACGAGTCTCATCACGGTCGTCAAAACTGTGATCATCGCAAAATTTTTCCTCTCTTGTGGTTTCTCTCTCTTCCTTCTCTTTTCCTTTCCAGCCTCTACTTCCTCCTTTTTGAAGGAAGAAAATATAAGACAGAAAGAAAGAGAGAAGAGAAAAGAAAGAAGAGAAGAGAAAAGAGGAATTCTTTTGCGAGGTCTCACTTGACCTTAATTTTGAAAATATTTAAGAAAATAACTCGCCTCCGTTTTGAAATATTTGTGGGAAAACTGGGAGACGAGATCCGCTCATCGGTACGAGGTTCGACCGTTCCTGGCGCCTTTACCAGGGGTAATCGAACCAAGGGTCGAATCCATGCCTTTTGCTTTGCCTTAATATTATCTAAGAATTTATTCTAAGTCTAAATGCACAAGGAATCATGCTTGTGCAATGCAAGGATGTATGCTCTTTTGAAAAGATGTTTTGAAAAATTTCCAAATGTTTCTGAGATGAATCTGATAAGGGACTGAAGAAATGATTTCTAACTTAGAACTTAAGATTTAAAGTTCTAAGTTTTGGGGATAATCAGAACTTGGAAAGTAATCTAGACTTTTGAAAGGAAGGATCTTGAAATTGAGATAAAAGTAGAAGAAAGGAAACTCCAAAGTCATAAATGAACTTTAGAGTTTTGAATCAGAATAGAGATGAAATGGAATTGAATTTTGGCTTTGAAGTTTGAAATCAAAATGAAATGTGGGAAAAATAGAATTGAGAAATGGGATTGATTTGAAAGTTGGAATTCAAGATGGAATTTGAATCCAAAGTCTGGATTTTGAGATCAAAATTGAATTCTGGATTTAGAATCCAAAAATGGGAATTGAAATTTGGGATGAAATGGAATTGGATTCTATATCCTAAATGGAATTGGATCTGAAGCTGATATCCAAAGTAGAATTGGGTTCTGGATCCTAAAATGGGTTTGAATTTGAAGTCTGAGATCCAAAGTAGAATTGGGTTCTGGATCCTAAAATGGATTTGGATCTGAAGTCTAAGATCCAAGGTAGAATTGGATTCTAGATCCTAAATGGAGTTTTGGATGTAAAGTCTGAGATCAAAAAAGTGGAGATTTGTACTTGGAAATATGGATCCAAGTTTGGATTAGGATTTAACTTTGGATTTGGATTCTGAAAATCCAAATGGGACTATTGAAGATGGATCTGGGTTTTAAAAACCCAGATTGAATTTAAAATTTAAGAAGAGTCAAGTTTTGAGATTCAAAATCAATCTCAAACTTTGATTTTGATTTTTGAAGATGAACTTGATTTTGAATGTGAAATCAGAAGATAACTCAGAAGTTTCAAAGTTAAATTGAACTTTGAAAAATGGAATTGATATGAATTTGAATTTTGAATTTGGATCTTGAAAATGAATTTGGAATTTCAAAGTTGATTTGAGAATTAAATTTCGAATATACAAATGAATTTCAAAGTCAAATTGAACTTTGAATTTGAAGCTTGAATTTTGGAATTTAGAAAATGAATCAAGTTGAATTAAACTTTGAATTTGATTTCAAAGTCAAAATTTGGACTTTAAAAATGGGATAGAATTGATAAATTGAAATAGAAATTGAAGAAGAGATATTCACAATCACTTGGATTTTGAAAAAGGAATTTTGAAAATATGATGCAATTCTATCTTAAATGATGAAGTGAACTTAAATAATTTTTGAAATTGGATTTGAAAATCATATTTCATTCTTTAAATGAATGTAACTAGGATTAATGATATAATACACTCCTGACTATGGTCATTGAATGTATTATATAATAATCATATCTAAATTCAAACGAAGAATAAAATATATTTCGATGCTTTTATAGAATTAAAAATGAAATTAACTCTCAATATACCCTGACTATGGCCATTGGTATATATATTGAATTAATTTTAAATTAAATTCTGATAAAAGAGAAAAATATTTAAAGAAACTATGATCATTTTTTAAAAGGGGTCCAGTGTGGATCCAGTGTTATTTTATAAAAGATAAAAATCCTAAGTCTTGTTTACATCCTGACTATGGCCATTGATGTAAATCATCAACTTAAAATTAATTACCTCTTACAAAATGGTGCACGTGTCATTCGTGTTGCCATTTGTGAGAATTTGAGAAATAAAGGCAAAATGCATGAAAACAAGCAATTCATGATATTTATAATGCTCATTTATTCTATCTAAAACAGGAAATGTAAATTCTCATTAAGACCTAACTATTACAACACATAAAATTGAATTTACAACTCCCAATAATGATCTTTTCCACATATTTCCTGCAAAAAACTTTGATTAATATGAAAAATAGAAAGAAATTGCACATATCACATGGAAATCAATGGTGAAATGCACATATGACAAGATATATATGATAAAAAGGATGGAAAATGATATATATATATATATATACATATATGTATACAGGTATATATACATATAGGTACATATATATATATCAATAGCTTGTGAAAACATATGAGTATATATACATATGTAGACATATATGTGTATAGACATATATACGTATATATATCTGTATATATGTACAAAATATCTAAAAACAATGAGAAACTATATATCAAAAAGGTGTTCAGTATTTTGCCTTGACTGAATGATAAAATGTGTATTTACACAGTTTGCTAACTGTGTGATGAATGTCATACTTTGCACCTGCATAGTAATTCAGCAAATGTGTAAAAATAATAGATATACAAGTAATGGAAAAGGGGCATGGGCATTGAGGGTGGATGAGGTTGAGCATGTAGATGAACATGCGGCTATGGTGGATGCTGGTGGCAAATGTGCCGAAGTGTGTGGATAGGTAGTGTTATGACAGTTTTTAACTATGATGTTGTGCAGCAAAGGTGTTGGTGAACATGACGTGCGACAGTGAGGAGGGAAGACCATAGTAGGGTATTTGTATTGTTGTAGGTATATAGGAAGCTGCAGCCATAGGTATTGATGAAGGAGCAGGGGTAGTAAAGTGGGTATACAGGGGATGTAGTGGAATTGAGTATGAAGGAGGTGTTGTGAAGCTGGAAATATATGAAGGGAGGTGAAGAGAGTGCATTGTTGCAGGGTATACAACTGGTATGGATGATGGCTACACTGATACTTGAGGGACCAGGAGTGAGAAAAAAAAATGTCCTTCAAGAAGGATTACACAGGTTTTGAGCTATCCAAGGATAACATGAGCAGCTGCAGTAGTTGCCCCAAGAGCCAAATCATCAAGCCACTGAAATATGAGCATATCAAAGGACAACGCCTCCTTGGGATCAAGCCAAGATATCAAGGCAGCCAAGAGGAGCAAGACAATTGGTATTGTCTTCCACCTCAACGCCATTGCAGTCCAAGTTTTCATGCTGCAGCAATCCAGACCAGAGAATATTGTTGACTGCGCTAGGGATTACCCATGCTAACGTTATACAAGCCCCAAAAAGATGAGACTGTAAGTCTATAACAATTGCTACAACCACACCAATAGATATCACAGTCAATACTATTGCCTTTGAGCAATAAATTCATGGATTCTGCCAGCACAATAGTTGGAGTAACCACAACCATAAACGTCTAACAAAATCCCACACCATTGTAGTTCAGGGTGACATTAGCAAGACCATTGGAGAGAGACATGACAATTCCTAAAGCAAAAGAAGAAGGAAAAAAAAAGAATGGGGTAGATTTTGCAGGAGGGGCCACAGGGAGAAGTGACAATACATTCAAGGTTACCATAAAGAACCAACTCACTAGATAATGAATGAATGTAAGAAAGAGGGGTAATTGAATCCAACCTCGTTGAACATCATTATGTTCATCAATTGAAACCAAGGAATTGAGTGTGAGTACCACTTTATTGTTGTCATTTTGCACCTTCTGATGTGCAGAGCTCACTAAAATGTGAAGACCGTAACTCCTCAAGAGCACGACCTCTCTTGCCAGCATCATTGTCTTGGCACTGGAGGATCTTTCCTTATAAAGAAATTGATCATCCTTATACTACAAAGCATACGCAGGTGACTGAAAGATATTGGTTGCTCCAATTGCAATAAAACCCAAGAAAG
Organism: Nuphar pumila; assembly: GCF_984573655.1. Taxonomy (NCBI): domain Eukaryota; kingdom Viridiplantae; phylum Streptophyta; class Magnoliopsida; order Nymphaeales; family Nymphaeaceae; genus Nuphar; species Nuphar pumila. The sequence continues at coordinate 67,912,277 of NC_143259.1, read as the reverse complement.
AAATTCCAAAAGCAACTGATGGCAAACAAATGTGACAAGGAGAGAAGGGTGGTACAGGTATTGCCACAAAATGGTGAAGGCTGGGCAGCAACTCAATGTTGAACGTGTAGAGATGATGCATAACAGATGTTGGGTGATGTTCATGCATAGGTAAGCGGTAGTGAAGGTTGAAGACAATGAGTGTTGGAGTGACGTGCACAGGGGAACATATTGCCTCACTAATCACTATTGAATCCTGTAATTTGGACCTTTCATCAATTGGAAGGCTACTAGGCTGCTCATTTTCAAACCATCATTCATGGATGCATCCTTTTCAGTTGTTTTCTTGTACTCCTCTGATATCACTTACATTCTTTTTTTTTTTTTATCATTAACTGGGGCAACATAGGCTGAGATGGAATGACACAGGAGGTTTATATGATAGTTGCCATCTGGGACTGGACCTTCTGATGATGGCATCGTCATCCCATCTGATTACACCCACCATTGTTGCGCAGGAGGTGGATAATGTGAGACTCAACAATATAACGCCAAATTAGAAATATCAAAGAGAAAACTATGTTAAAGCAAAGATCATAATATGCTTATACACAAGTGAAAATAGGAAACTACAGATGATCATTAGTAATGACAGGAAACAAGAAAAGGAAAGATAAATCAGCACGGAGGCAAATAAAGAACAACAAACAGATGGAAAGAAGGAAGAAAGAAAAAAAAAAGAAAAAGAAAAAAAAAATTCCACCGGAGCCAAATGTGAAGCAAGGTACACCAACACAGATGAAGTAAATGAAAATGCAATGGAAACTGCTATAAAAATAAAACATTACGAAATCAAAATTTTATAGGACCCAAAACAAAATGCCCTGAGAATCAGATGAGAAGAGATCTCCCAGTAGGTGCAGAGAGGATGAGGCAGAGCAAAACCATTGTTAGGCAAAATCCAGTAACAAGGAATCGTTGATTATAGAACCAATAAGAATTTCACAAATGAGATGGGTGATTCCCTCAGACCTGATTTGCTTTCTACAGCAAATTAGAGATCTGGTCTCAGAGCTTAGTCCAAATATTTTACTGCAATTCGAAGGCAAACACAGGGGCATTGCATCTGACGATGATTATATGCTGATTCCTAACTAGCCCAAGCACAACGTGGGTTTTCAGTAGATCCAGTCTACTTTCATGGCAGATCAGGATATAATGAACAATAAAACAATGAAAAGGGATTGTAATGGACAGGAGAATCATATGCATAATAAAATGATAATGGAATAGAAGTATGGTTGCTAGTGAATGTAATATAGTGAGCAAAAGCCAGCAAAATGTAATCCGATGTTATTATCATGCTAAAGAAATAATCAACAGGGGCTCATGTATGGCAGAGGACCACAAAACAGCAAAGACAAAAAGAAAGAGAAAAAAAACAAATTTCAAAAACATCTTGCCATCAATGAAATAACGACCAGATCATTCACCAAAACATAGATCAAGTGACGTTGATCAATCGGAACTCATGATCTAGTCAAGCATAAGGGCTGGAATCATGCATAAACAGACAGAGGAAACTTAATGCAACGTGGATAGATGCATTTGCAGATGTAGGAAAACCTCATCATCATGCACGATTCATGATGCAGAGAGATCAACCTGAAAATGAATAAATGCCCAGATGATCATACAAATCATATACTGGTAATGTAATGCAAAGTACTGAATGTGATTCTCACATGCCGCAGGGCATTATAACCAAAACCCACATAAAATAGAAATGAATGATGATGCTAAAATGATGGGGAAAAAAATGTTGGAACGTGGTGATTCCTCTACTGTTGCATGGGAGAGTGTTGAAGTTGCTATAAGTAACTCAACACAGTCCATGGTGCGTCAATGGGGTGATCAAACAGAAAAAATAAAAAGAAAAGGAAGGGAAAATTGTAAATAACAAGAAGGAATGAAAGAGAAAAAAAAGAAAAAAGGGGAACTCACCGGATCTCTGTGAAAATCTCGACAAAAGAGAGGTGATGCTCCTTCAGTGGAGTTGGAAGAGACCCTTTTGCTTGCGGGGACGTAGCTCACTTAAGGAAGGAAGGAGGAAGGGAGGCTTTCCTTCTACTTCTACTGCTGAGGAGGAGGAACCACAATTCTGGTTCGATTGAGGGACAAAAGAACAGGCCGATGCTCCTTACCTTTTTCAGGATCCTAAAGAGGGAAGGGTCTTCACTAGCTCGTAGAGGAAACGCCGGAGGGATAAAATGCATGCTGCTTGATATGAAATTGATTGTAAATGGATTTTTGCAGATAAGCTTGATCTCTTCCAGGACAAAACCGATGATGCTGGAGGAGAAATTGCAGCGTGAAAGGTGGAAGATGGTATGAATCGTTAAAGAGAAGATGGATTGTTGTGTGAAATGTTAGGAAACGGATGGATGATCCGATCATGGGATGGGGGGTCTCCTCTTAAAGGGAAAAAGGATGGTTCGAGAGGGGAATTCGTTGAGAATCAAAGGTGAAGAGGAGAAGAGGCTGTTGAAGATTGACGGTGGAGAGAGCCCTCCTGCGATGGAGGCTTCCAGAGGAAAAATACGCGAGAGAAGAGCGAGCCTGCGACCGTTTGTGATTTTCCCTTTTTCAAAAGGGAGGTCCATTTAAAAGATTTTTTTTTTATAAAATAGTTCAAAACTGAGGTTTTCAGCAAAAAGCTTTTTAAAACCTTGAGAATCATTTGTTTTTCTTATAGTTTTTCCAATTTTTTTGGTTTTTTATGTTATTTTTTCATTTTTTTTGTATTTTTAGAATAAAATCCTAAAGTTTTACGAGAAAACAAAGATTAATGACCGATTTTTTTGTATTTTGCAAGATATTTACAAAAGGGAACTTTCCTGAGAACTCAAGGAAAATTTCTTCAGAAAATGGGTTTTATATCTGGATTTTGAGGAAATATTCGAGGTTTACAACCTCGAACTGAGAAATATAGGGTTGTGGATCCGGAATTGAATTTGAATATATCAATATGGATTTTAATCCAGAAAATCTAAAGAACGCTTGAAATTTAGCTTTGGTTTTCTCAGAAAATGGAACCAGGGGCAAAAAGGTCATTTTTACCAAACTTTGAAAAAATTGGGGTGTTCACACCTACTCTCCACTCGCTCAACCCACTTTCCATGGCATGAAAGCAACTTGAAGCCTCATGCTCTATTGTTGTCCAAAATCCTTTCCTCCAACATAGTCCCTAAGCCGCCTTCTACGAGATTTATTGCCAATGAAATCTCACTTCTTCTTTATGTAATCTTCTGTGTTGTTCCCATCAACTGGTTCAATGTCATCTTCAATAACATGATTAACTTTCGTTCATTTCGCTCTCTTCCATTTGGGTACTTTATCACCCTCATTCTTCAATACTTCAAAATACCGCTTGAAACCGATGTCGTCTACCACTCCAACCGCACGATTGATGACTCCTCTCTCCATGGGAAAGAGTCCTCTCACCTCAACTCTGACGACGAAGGCCATCAAGAAGCAGATCCAACAACACCTTCTGACCTTGACATCTTCGCAACACTTGTCAATGTACAGAAAACCCAGGATCTCCTTCTGAAGAATCAAGCATCATTGCATCAAGCCTTCGAATCACTGTAAAACGGCCAAGATGCATTACTTAGGAAGTTTCACCCCTCATCCAGCTCAGAATGAACTTTTTATTCATTTGGTCTGTAATAACTTTATATACTCTGATCCCCTCCTTTTTGTCCATGACAAAGGGGGAGAAAAACCTGTCTCCAATATTGGAGAAAAATTACTCTGACATTTTTCTATACTTTTATGCACTTTTATGATATTATTATTACTATGCATAATGACTTTTTGACAGGGGGAGCATATTTTGTCATCATCAAAAAGGGGGAGAATGTTGAGAAACTATATTTTGATGACACACAATATGATACACTGTCATATTTGATTTAATATAATATGATAATATGTCTTCATAAAAAATGTTATATTATGACTGGATATGCTTTGTCATGTATCTAACGAGTATTTGATGCAAGGATATCTCACCTAAAAGGATGGAGACCTCCTGTTCAAGTACAACCTTGGTGTAATCATACTCCTTGAAGAAAAAGCTTGATGGGTCATTCATTCTTAAAGATCATCTAAAGGAATCGGTTACTTCAATATGAAGATTTTTTTCTTCTTTAGAGTTATATGTAATAGAACCTTCAGAAGCATGCATATTGCATATTACATACTTTATCATACAAGTCAATCATTCACAAAAAGCTATGTTTCATAAAAGTATACGATTTTTTCAAAAAGTATTTTTTTGAAAACCAATCATTGTACCTTCTTACAAACTTTTATGAGAAAGGTATTTTAGCTCATGATTTCAAAAGCATTAATTGTACCTTCTATCATGTATAAGACAACTTGAAAAGAAATAAAAAGTAATGATTTCAAGTATGTAAGAAAAAGACAAAACATAGAAATCGACTAGTTGAACTAAACAAAGAAAAACAAAATATGTTTAGAAAAGACTTTAGTTACTTTTTACAACTCAAAGAATGTTGATTTACTTAAAGTCATTATTCTTTCTAAAAACATAAAATACCTCCTCAAAAACTTGTTTAGAAATGACTATCTTAATCCCACTCAAAAATGTCGACTTGCTTAAAGTCTTCATTTTCTGTGTAGACATTAAGTAGCACATCATAAAGTATTTTGAGATTTGACCATTTACAAATTAAATGACTCAAAGCACTTATTGTACTTACACCCATTTAAGTAAAGAAGTGACGATTTCTAAATAAAATACTAAAGTACTAACAAATCATTAATTAGAATAACGACAAAACTACATGATGGTTTATAATCCAACGTTCAATGTACTATAAGTCATTTATTATACGAAATAGACTTTTTACATACAATATATCATACCTAAAATACCACAACGACTAGTGTACCCCATATACGACTTTTATAGAAAGAAGACTTTTTCGAATATCCATAAAGTGATTTTGAAATGACTTGACATCTCACATCCCAAAAAGACTATCATTTCGAAAAGGCAACGACTATTTTTTGAAGGCTATATAAACACAAACAAAATAGCTCTTAACAGACGAACATGTGAGCTTACAAAGAGAAAAATTCCTATTGATATTTGAAAAAGAGAGCCTAGAAAAAGAAAGAGAAAAAGTCAAGAATAGCTCTTTGACAAAGAGTATTTTCTGAGTGAAAAGAACAGAACATTCTGAGAATCCTTCATTCGTGCATTCATATCTTTCTGAAGGTTCTATAGGAAGTATTGTAACTTTCTGTTATTCACTGTATTCCTTCTTTGTTGAAAGAAGTAGACCTCTGTGAAAGAGGGTGTGCCCCTTCTCTGTTGAGAGAAGAAGACCTCTGTGAAAGAGGGTGTTTTCCTTCTTTGTTGAAAGAAGTAGACCTCTGTGAAAGAGGGTGTTCCTCTTCTCTGTTGAGAGAAGAAGACCTCTGAGGAAGAGGGTGTTGTACTATTTATCCGGTAACTCGGATGTTATAGTGGAAAGCTCAAGTGGTTTGCTTGGGGACTGGATATAGGTCAGGGTTTTGACCGAACCAGTATAAACTCTGTGTTTTATGTGTTGTGCCTTATTGCCTTCTATTTTTAATTTATCGATCTATTTAGTATTTCACTATTCACCCCCCCTCTAGTGGAATTTCACTTTACTGTTGATAGATGGACCTCAATCGGAGAAAGGAGCAACGCCTTTTGGTAGGGGAGTGTCAAATTTTCCCTTCAATCGATCGAGAAAGGTGTGCAGGAACGGAAGTGATGAATGGATGATGAAGCTTATCGATGCCCCGACCCCTTCCTCTGTGCCCGTTTTTATAGAGGAGGAAGAATCATCCGGAAGGTGGAGGTTAGAGATCAATGGATGATTCGTGAAGGATGAAGCAGATGGAGGAAGTTGGAGATGAAGGGTGGATGAGAAGGGAAGGGATGATCTCATGGTCGGCGATTGTGAGCAGGAGGGGAAGAAGGTTCTGGAGAGGAGCGAGCGTGAGAGGGAGAGGCTGTTAGGCATCGAGGGTTGAGGATGAACGGGGACTTGATCGCAGGGGTGGAAAGCGAAGAAGGGTCAATGGCTGTGATGAGCCGAAGAGGGGAATCAGATGGCTGATGAAGGGTGGAGGAGTTCCAACGGGGAAGCTTCCAGAGGATGGCCTGCGAGAGGGAGAAGGCGAGAGAGAGGGTCCCAAAACCCTAACTCGTATTCTCGAGGGTTGTAAAAGAGCTTTTTCCAGAGTTTTCCAAAAGGGATCTCTAAAAAAAAAAAAATTCCTAAAAAACGGGGTTTTAAACCATTTTTATGCAATTTTTACTATTTTGATTTTTTCTTTTCTTTTCTCGGTATTTTCTGATTTTTTTGTCATTTTGGAAATAGGATTCTAAAACCTAAGAAAATATGAGGGACAAAAACTACTTTTTTGTATTTTTTGGTAAAAATTTACAAAAATAAGGGTTTTCTAAAAATTTGGGTTTGACTCTTTGGATTCAAAATTTGAGAAGCTTTTCGAGTTTTTGACCTTGAATTGGGAAATATAGGGTAATGACTCCAAGTGGATGCCGGATGGACTGTCCGAGCTATTCAAAAACTATTTTTGGTATTTTTGTAATTGTAATTTGAAATGGGACAATAATGTTCAAATTTGGATCTTTTACCCGAATCTGGATCCGAAACTGAGTCAAATGTATAAAATAAACTTAATTTCAACCAAATCTGAGAAATAAACTGGAATTTAGATTCAAGACTGACTCAATTACTTAGAAAATGGAATCAGGGGCAAAAAGGGCATATTTACAACAATTTGAAAAATTTGGGGTTTTCAGAGTCTTGCTTCTTGACTGGTCTCGAGGAGTGCATCTCTTTGACACTCCTTGGTGTTGTTCTCTTTCCCGACCTTGTTTGAACCATAGTGAAATGCCAATGCTTTCTGCATAACAAAGGAATGGTTTAGACTGAAGAATTTTTGAGAGAAAGAGAGATGATGAAAGAGATATCTAAAGATGATGAAAGAGATGAAAATTTTGAATAGAATTTGGAAGACATATATGAAGAAAGGAAGTTTGACAAGATTCGAACATTTGAAAAATTGCAGGCAGGATAACAATAAGGCTGAAAATTTGAGATCCGGAGGAAAGGTAGGAAAAAAAGGAAATCGCCTGGACCTTTTGAGAAAAAATATGAGGTTTTTGAAAATCGTCCAGGGTTTTGATAAAACTATTGGAAAAATAAATGAGATTTGGAAGATGATGTAAAAGGCAAATAAAGGGGAATGAGAAATAAAGGAGAATGCATTCAATCACATCCTGCATAAACAATTATTCACATACAACATTCCCTAAGAAGCTGACTCTAAATGCATCAATTTTGAAATAGCTGTAGGACCTTAATCCTAACTCTAAGGTTCAGATCATCTGTATTCAATCATGCTATGCCTATATACTCGAGCCGAGGCTCGATGTACATGGCATAAAATCAATTTCTCCGGTTCTAGGCTCATGTTTTCCAACATTCTTGAGCACCTGCTGATATACTTTGGACTATGGCCCTTGGTACGTGGCAGGGGGGGTTTAACCCAAATAGGTGGCCCAGTTGTGAGGCTTTGTCCGGAACTATAGTTCTGGAAGTTTTCCCAGCAACGTGAAGACCGGGTAAAGATAGGTGGGGTTGTTTTAGAAATATGATCACATGCAAGAAAACAGATGGCTCTAAGACCTAAAGAAGTAGAATTTTGAAAAACTTTAAGAAGCAAACATTGTTTTCAATCAGATCCTAGATTGAGGAGGATTGTATTAGACCTAAGCCAATGTGAGCATGAATAATGTATCCTCAATCAGTCCTACCAAACCATGCCTAAGTCTACATGCTTCCATGTCAGCTGGATTTGAGTCTAGGCTCCTAGGTTCACATGGTATCATGAAATAAAAGTTGACATTTGTAGAACACGATTTTGACAAGTTGAATAGAGAAAAGCATTAGATTAATCAGGCAAAGACAGGTCCCATCTCGGTCGACAAACCTGTTATCATTACAATTTTTTACATTTGCAAGTCAAACTGACTTTTGAAAAAGATTTTGAAAATAACTCGCCTCCGTTTTAAAATACGGGATAATTCCGAAGAATAGGACTTGCCTGTCGGTACGAGGTTCAACCGTTCCTGGCACCTTTTCCAGGGGTAATTGAACCAAGGATCAATCTAGTGCTTTGCTTTGCTCAATTCATCAAAATCATGTTCTATTTCCTAAATACACAAAGAATCAGGCATATGCCATGAATTTCTAAAAATGCAGGTTTGAAAATATGATGTTTGCCTTAAAGATTTGAAATACTTAGGAAATCCTTGAAAAAGATAACACTTTGAAAATCATGAGCTTGTTTAGAGAATATTTTTGAAGAAAAAGAAGACTGATTTCTGAAGAAATCTTAAAGTTTTGAAGAAATCGATTTGTGATAAAACTCAAAATGACTTAGAAAAAGTTGATTTCTCTGAATTTAAACTATGAAATTGAGAATATAACTTGGAAAATCGTGATTTGAGCTTGGTAAAGCATTTGAAAATCTTTGAAAAACCAATGGTTTTTGAGAAAATCAATTTTGAGGAAAATCAGAGCAAATTTGAGAAAATCAATTTTATGAGATGGAATTTGGAAAATACATCAAAAGGATGGGCGTGTGGCCCTGTGAAATATGTTCATGATGAAATCTAAACCTAGATGATGCATGACTATGATTTTGAGAAAAGATTTCTAAAGATTTCTGAGAAAATTATTTGAAAAGGAATTTTCGTGCCTTATAGAATTTCCATGAATCAAATTCTCTACATATCCCTGACTATGGCCACAGATATGGATTGAATATAACCCACTTGATTCTATAAGGATAAAAACATTTATAAAAGATTGAAATATGCTATGGTTTTTGAAAATAGCCTAAGAGTGTAGGTTGATTGTGGCTTAAAAGAAGATGGTAAATCTGGATTTCGTTCGTGTTCTGACTATAGCCATAAATACAAACTCGATTGAGTTTACCAACTTCCTAGAAGCTAGTGCACGTTCCATTTGTGTAGACCATGGTGAGTTTGAATATGTGCATGAATGACAAAAATAACAGTTATATATCAAAGTTTAAGTTATATGCAATGCAAACCCTAATTCTAAGCAGGAATTGAAATTCATATTCCAAATTTATTTACAATTTACATCACTAATCAAATTTAAATAAAGGAAAATAAAGGAGAATATAGCCTTGAATATCCCTACAAAACTAGAAAACTTGTTAGTGAAGATATGTTGGCTTTTCTAGATTTATCCAGTAATATCTGGAAATTATTGGATTTATCTAGATATAAGCCTTTTTCTATTTTTTTCCTGATATAAACATAATAAAATATAAAATAAAATTGAATAAATAATAAAGATAAATAACTTTGAAATTTGGAATTTGGGGGAAATTGACAAAAATAACCCTAAAAACAAGACTATGGCCTTGAAATCAGGGTTTTTCAGAAAATATTTTAGTAAAACTTTGGATTTAGGGTTTAAAAAGATTCAAATCAAAGCCAAATCGAATATGTAATGTTCTAGCATGATTCTAGATATGAAAAAACCCTAAAAACATAAACATGTATGAAAAAAATTAAAAATAATGCAAAAAACATGATTTTGCTAGTGTTTCGGGATCCTACGGGCACCCTGTTTTGCAATATAATCGATTCAAGCATCAAATGAGTTCCAAAATTAATAAAAATCAATACCTATACTACTGATAACCCTAAAATTTAACTGGAATCATAAAAATTTATTTTTAACATTATCTCAATACAAAAATTGTATAAAAACCTTAAAATATGTTATTTTTACTTGCAGGCACGTATTTGTCATAGTGTCAGACCCGAATCAGGCATCAAATCACCATGGAAATTTAAAAAATTTTATAGAGAACTACTAAACAAAAAGATAGAGATTTTCTTTTTTACAGATTGGAAAATTCATATTTGGTTAGGGAGATATTGTTCCGGAAATCTTTGTTTGAATTTAACGAATATAAAATATACTAAAATAGGTACTTCTGATTTCGGGAACAGGGAAAAATATCAAACTTTTTCAAAAATTCAAAAATTTTATAAGTGAATATAAAACACATATATAAAGATTTTTCTTTTTACATATCATCAATCGGATCTCCGGTTAGATAGATACGATTGACACAAGTCAACTTAGGGTTTAAAAGAAGCATAACGAGTTCTGAGAAGTAGATCTTATCTTCTGACAGAATAAAAATGGCAAACAGAGACAAAAAATTATTAGAAAATTACAAAAAACAATAGACACTAATACGAAGCTAGTGCAGTTTATGGATTTTAAATCGGACCTTGGATGACAAAAATATCACATCTGCAAGTTACACCTAAATATCAATAGCGATTTTAAGAAACAGGAATCACTGTTCGACTTTGTGTTTATCTGACAGAGTTTCTGAACCCAAAACCTTTTGAATTTTTTATAGGAAGTTACTGATAAATCCATGGACCAACCACAAAAAAATAAAAAAATTTCAACAGATATTTAAGCATGAAATAGCATGATTTCTATAGACCTAGAATCAAAACACACGAATATCCAATAAAATACTAAAACTATGATTTGAACATGGAAATAAATAAAAAAAATACATAAACAACATAACAAAATTTGATTTAATGCTAGAATATATAAAATAAATATTAATATGACAAAAAAATAAAAATATATAGGGAATCCATGGTTAGATTTCATTTACCCTTTGAAAAGATGGATTTAGCCCATTTAACTGGCAAATCACATCTTTTATTGGTTAAATACATAAAAAATAGAGTTCTCAATGATTCTAATGAATTAGAATCCTGAAAAACACTATCAAACAGAGTTAGATCATCTTCTTGAACCTATTTTGAGGTTCTTGAATGAAAACCATAGTTAAAATCCATGAACAAAGGCGGCGGCAATGATAGAATATATGAAAATCAATAAAAAGTAGAAGAAAGGAAACTCCAAAGTCATAAATGGACTTTAGAGTTTTGAATCAGAATAGAGATGAAATGGAATTGAATTTTGGCTTTGAAGTTTGAAATCAAAATGAAATGTAGGAAAAATAGAATTGAGAAATGGGATTGATTTGAAAGTTGGAATTCAAGATGGAATTTGAATCCAAAGTCTAGATTTTGAGATCAAAATTGAATTCTGGATTTAGAATCCAAAAGTGGGAATTGAAATTTAGGATGAAATGGAATTGGATTCTATATGCTAAATGGAATTGGATCTGAAGCCTGAGATCCAAAGTAGAATTGGGTTCTAGATCCTAAAATGGGTTTGGATCTGAAGTCTGAGATCCAAAGTAGAATTGGGTTCTAGATCCTAAAATGGATTTGGATATGAAGTCTAAGATCCAAGGTAGAATTGGATTCTAGATCCTAAATGAAGTTTTGGATCTAAAGTCTGAGATCCAAAAAGTGGAGATTTGTACTTGGAAATCTGGATCCAAGTTTGGATTAGGATTTAACTTTGGATTTGGATTCTAAAACTCCAAATGGGACTATTGAAGATGGATCTGGGTTTTGAAAACCCAGATTGAATTTAAAATTTAAGAAGAGTAAAGTTTTGAGATTCAAAATCAATCTCAAACTTTGATTTTGATTTTTGAAGATGAACATGATTTTGAATGTGAAATTAGAAGATAACTCAGAAGTTTCAAAGTTAAATTGAACTTTGAAAAATGGAATTGAATTGAATTTGGATCTTGAAAATGAATTTGGAATTTCAAAGTTGATTTGAGAATTAAATTTCGAATATACAAATGAATTTCAAAGTCAAATTGAACTTTGAATTTGAAGCTTGAATTTTGGAATTTAGAAAATGAATCAAGTTGAATTAAACTTTGAATTTGATTTCAAAGTCAAAATTTGGACTTTGAAAATGGGATAGAATTGATAAATTGAAATAGAAATTGAAGAAGAGATATTCACAATCACTTGGATTTTGAAAATATGATGTAATTCTATCTTAAATGATGAAATGAACTTAAATAATTTTTGAAATTGGATTTGAAAATCATATTTCATTCTTTAAATGAATGTAAATAGGATTAATGATATAATACACTCCTAACTATGGTCATTGAATATATTATATAATAATCATATCTAATTTCAAACGAAGAATAAAATATATTTCGATGCTTTTATAGAATTAAAAATGAAATTAACTCTCAATATACCCTGACTATGGCCATTGGTATATATATTGAATTAATTTTAAATTAAATTCTGATAAAAGAGAAAAATATTTAAAGAAACTATAATGATTTTTTAAAAGGGGTCCAGTGTGGATCCAGTGTTATTTTATAAAAGATAAAAATCCTAAGTCTTGTTTACATCCTAACTATGGCCATTGATGTAAATCATCAACTTAGAATTAATTACCTCTTACGAAATGGTGCACATGTCATTCGTGTTGCCATTTGTGAGAATTTGAGAAATAAAGGCAAAATGCATGGAAACAAGCAATTCATGATATTTACAATGCTCATTCATTCTATGTAAAACAGGAAAGATAAATTCTCATTAAGACCTAACTATTACAACACATAAAATTGAATTTACAACTCTCAATAATGATCTTTTCCACATATTTTCTGCAAAAAACTTTGATTAATATGAAAAATAGAAAGAAATCGCACATATCACATGGAAATCAATGGTGAAATGCACATATGACAAGATATATATGATAAAAAGGATGGAAAATGATATATATATATATACATATATATGTATACAGGTATATATACATATAGGTACATATATATGTCAATAGCTTGTGAAAACATATGAGTATATATACATATGTAGACATATATGTGTATAGACATATATACATATATATATATATATATATATCTGTATATATGTACAAAATATCTAAAAACAATGAGAAACTATATATGAAAAAGGTGTTCAATATTTTGCCTTGACTGAATGATAAAATATGTATTTACACAGTTTGCTTACTGTGTGATGAATGTCATGTTACGACAATGAAGCCATACATGATACTTCAAGTACAAGGTTTTGATGATGAGCAAGTGGAATCAACTGCATTTCAGCTAAGGCTATGAAGAAATTGAAAAATTCGATGAAGAATCTTTGAAGACTAGTGTGCAAATGTTAAATTCATTAAAAGTCTTAGATTCTTGTAAGAGCCTTACTTAGAGTGCATATTTATGTTGCATTTTACCTAAAAGTCTTTAGAAAAACTTTTCTAAAAGAACCCCTCATGAAAATCTTTTTATAAAACTCTTTTCTTAAATTTTCGTGTTTATTAGTCGACCAATAGACTTACCAGTCGTGTATCCTTTCGCGCCATATTTTCTAAAAAGTCATTTTTGTCAAATTAGTCGACCGAAGGTTTTATTAGTCGATTGGACAGAATGTTTGTTTTCTGGAAAATTAGCAGCAGTCGACTCATGGTTTTATCAGTCGACTGAACAGAACATGTGTTTTCTGAAAATTTAGCAGCAGTCGACTAATGCTTTTATCAGTCGACCAGAAAGGTTTTTCAGTCTACTGATGATATTATCAGCAGTCGACTGAAAGGTTTTTCACTCTACTGATGATATTATCAGTCAACTAATTTTTCTCTAGTCGACTAAGTTTCAAAAGTTCAGATTTTCAAACGGCTCAATTAACAGATCAATCGACCGACGATAACTGTCAGTCTACTAATAACTAACTATTAGTCGACTAACTGATGTTTCAGTCGACTAATTTTGCCGTTTTCCTGAAACTTCAAAAAGGCGTGTCTTTTTATTTTTCAAACATTTTGATCGTTCAAAATGAACTGTTTTGACACCCTTTCATACTCTCAACGTATGAAATCTTTCAACTATAAATATGAGTGCATTTTACACTAAAAAAAAACAAGAATTCAATGGATTTGAATCATTTACTTCTTGCTTTTCACTCGTATTCATTCAAGTATTTGTTTTCTCACTCACTTGATATTTTCACTTCAGTTTTTCACTCAAATCCCTTTGAGAGATAGTGAATTCGTGAGTAGAGTATTTCAACAACCTCAAAAGCCAATTGCATCTCATTTGCATTCAAAAGAAAGGCTCATAGGTTGTATTGTAAGTTGTTACTTATTTTCTGTAAAAAGAAGAACTCCTTGGTTTAAAGGAGTTGTTTGCTTTCAGTAGGGTTGTTACTGAAAGTGGGACCGGTTTTGGTCTGTGTGATCTTGTAGTTAACAAGGTTGATAGTAAAAATCTCAAGCGGGTTTTGCTTGGGGACTAGATGTAGGTCAGGATAGACCGAACCAGGATAAAATCTTGTGTTCGTTGTGTGTTTGCTTTTCAAATTGCAAAATCCTTCAATATTCCACAGACAATTTTTAAAAGCACTATTCACCCCCCTTTAGTGCTCGTTGCCTCTATCCTAATACACTTTCATTTGGTATCAGAGCAGGTTTGCTATTATTTTGATTTGATCATCATCTAGCATGACAACTACAACATCTCAGCACAAAGAAGGATGCTCCTCTGTTCGTCCTCCTCTCTTTGACGGAACAAATTATGGATACTGGAAAGTGAGAATGACAATATTCTTGCAATCCATGGATCTCGATATTTGGAGAGTTGTTTCAGATAAGTACCAAACTCCATCAACTGATTTCAGCCGATGGACTGATGAAGAAAAGAAGACTGCTTCACTTAATGCCACGGCAATGAATGCATTATATTGTGCCGTTGACAAGGTAGAGTTCAATCGCATCTCCCAATGCTCTACAACAAATGAAATCTGGCATACTCTTCTCGTGACTCACGAAGGTACGTCAAAGGTAAAGGAATCTAAAATTGCTTCTTTAGTTCATAAATTTGAATTGTTCAAAATGAAGCAAAATGAATCTATATCGGACATGGTAACTAGAATGACCGATATAACTAACACTTTGAAATCCCTAGGAAAAGAATATTCACAAGTGGATTTAGTCAGAAAGATCCTAAGGTGTTTAACTTTTGAATGGGAGAGAAAAACCATTGTTATTGAAGAAGCAAATGATCTTAACACTCTCACTCTTGAAGATTTGGTTGGTAACCTTATGGCATATGAAGTCCAACTTCAAGACAGACAAAAAGAAGAACCCAAGAAGAAATCTCTTGCTTTTAAGGCTACTTCTGACTCAGAAAATTCAGAAGAAGATGAAGATGAAAATATTGCCCTCATCACAAGGCAATTCAGAAGATTCATCAAAAAGGGAAGATTTCAAAGAAAGGTAAAGAAAGCAGATTCTTCCAATCCCAATGAAGTCAAGTGCTTTAACTGCAAAAAGGCAGGACATATCAAGAAAGATTATCCTCTTCTCAAAATCAAGCCCAATGAACAATTCAAGAAGAAAAAGGCATTTCAAGCATGTTGGGATGATAGTGACTCCTCTTCTGATGAAGAATCAAATGAAGAAGTCGCCAACATGTGCTTTGTAGCACAAGAAGATTCGGTAAGTCAAATTGACTATGATGATTTGTTAGAAGCATTCAATGATTTATATGCTAAATTTAAGAGTCTAAGTTCTAAAAATAAAGAGTTAAAAACTGAAAATTTAACTCTTGACTCTCAAAATAAAGTGTTACTTCAAGAGATAGAAGATCTCAAGAAGGAAAACTCTTGCCAAGCATTTGATATAAAAGAAATTGGAGTTAGAATCAATCTCTTACAAAAAGAAATATCTAGTCTAAAAGAAAAACCAAATTATCTTCTTTCCATAGTGACCAAATTCACAAATGGTCAAGAGAATCTAGAAAAAATTCTTGGTTCTCAAAGATGCTCGATTAATAAAACCGGATTGGGATATAGCTTCTTTGATACTCAAAATAGACCAAACTATGTGGTGAAAAATCAAAGACATTATTCTCAACCATTTGTTCATAGCACTAAACTTTCTAAATCTAATAGAAATGCATCTAATCATGGAAACTATAATACTTATAAGCCTAGACATGATTATTCTAGACATGATAAATTCTTTTATAGAAAGAATATTTATTATCAAAGGAAACCAAAATCCAAATGGATATGGGTTCCTAAGACTAACTCTCATGGACCCGAAAATAGAAAAGGGTCAAATGCTCTGTTTTCTAATTTTGTTGTAGGTACACAACATAAGGAGCAAATGGATATTGGACAACGGTTGTTCCAAACATATGACTGGAAGGCCAAAGTTATTTTTCACCCTCCAAAATAAGGATGGAGGAAACGTCACCTTTGGTGACAATAACAAGGGAAAAGTAATAGGTATTGGTAATATTGGTAATCCAAAATTTTCCTTGATAGAAAATATTCTTTTAGTAGATGGTTTAATGCATAATTTATTATCTATTAGTCAATTATGTGAAAAAGGTTTTCATGTTTCTTTTGAAAATGATTTATGCTTAATTTCTGATTTTCAATCTAAAAAGATCATTTTTAAAGGTAAAAGAAGGAACAATGTATATGAACTATATCTAGATAAATTACCCACTTTTAATGAAAAATGTCTTATTGTTTCAAATGAAATTCAATGGTTATGGTATAAGAGACTTGAACATGTTAACTTTAAAATTATTTCAAAGTTATCCAAGAATGATCTTGTAAGAGGCCTACCTAGAATATCATATAAGAAAGATCACTTATGTGATGCTTGCCAAAGGGGTAAACAAATCAAGAGTTCTTTTAAAGCAAAAGATATAGTTTCAACAAAACGTCCTCTTGAACTTTTACATTTAGATCTATTTGGACCATCTAGAATTCAAAGTTTGAATGGTAGCAAGTATGCTTTTGTTATAGTAGATGATTATTCTCGGTTTACATGGGTGATTTTTCTAAAAAGCAAAAATGATGCTTTTCAGAATTTTCTTAACTTTGTAAAAGAATTACAAATGAAAAATCTACATCTATAATTAAAATTCGTAGTGATCATGGTGGTGAATTTGAAAATGAATCTTTTCTTAAGTTTTGTGATTTACATGGTATATCTCACAACTTTGCTTTTCCTAGGCGGCTCCACAAAATGGAGTAGTTGAAAGAAAGAATAGAACTTTGCAAGAATGTGCTAGAACCATGCTTCAAGATAAAAATTTACCAAAATACTTTTGGGCTGAAGCAATAAATACAACATGTCATGTTTTGAACCGTGTTCTTATTCGACCAATTTTACATAAAACATGTTTTGAATTGCATTATGATTGTATACCAAAGATCTCATATTTCAAAATTTTTGGTAGTAAATGTTTCTTGTTAAAAACCAAAGATAATCTTGATAAGTTTGATTCAAAATCAGATGAATTAATATGTCTTGGATATTCTTCTAGGAGTAAAGCTTATCGTATTTTCAATAAAAGAAAATCTTGTATTGAAGAATCTTTACATGCTGCATTTGATGAGAATTATGAGCAGATTATACCTCTAAGAGAAGGAGAAGAAGTAATACTTCAAGAAGAACCCTTGATAGAGAGTACTTCTCAAGAAAATATTCCTCTTCAACCGGTTTGGAAAGAAGTTCCTAATCATCCACATGAACAAGTTATTGGTGAAATAAAGAGTGGTGTCCAAACTAGAAGGCAATTAGAAAAATATATTGCAAATGTTGCTTTCATATCTAAATTAGAACCAAAGAATATCAATGAGGCTTGTGATGATGAATTTTGGCTTTTGGCCACGTCTGAAGAACTTAACCAATTTACTAGGAATGATGTTTGGGATCTAGTTGATAGACCAAAGGATCATCCAGTAATTGGAACAAGATGGGTCTTCCAAAATAAGCTGGACGAAAATGGTGAAGCCATTCGTAACAAAGCAAGGTTAGTAGCACAAGGCTATAATCAAGAAGAAGGCATAGATTTTGATGAAACCTATGCACCAATGGCTCGATTAGAGTCAATTCGAATGATGCTTGCTTTTTCTAGTTACATGAACTTCAAGTTATATCAAATTGATGTTAAGAGTGCATTCTTAAATGGATACATCAATGAAGAAGTTTATGTAGAGCAACCTCCAGGCTTTAAAAATGAGAAATATACAGAAAAAGTCTACAAATTGAAAAGAGCTTTGTATGGACTCAAACAAGCACCAAGAGCGTGGTATGAAAGACTACGAAATTTTCTAGAATAATCTGGTTTTTCCATTGGTCGGGTAGACTCCACTTTATTTATTAAAAATCTTAATTAAGATATTCTTATTGTACAAATTTATGTTGATGACATAATATTTGGTTCTACTAATGATTCTCTTTGTAAAGAATTTGCTAAAGCTATGCAGGAAGAGTTTGAAATGAGCTTGATGGGCGAATTAAACTACTTCCTTGGACTTCAAATAAAACAAACTGAAGAAGGAATCTTCATCAATCAGGCTAAGTATACAAAAGAACTTGTCAAGAGATTTGGGATGGACTCATCGAAATCAAGAAGGAATCCTATGAGTACAACTACTTCTCTTGATAAAGATGAAAATGGTAAAAGTGTAGATACTAAGCTCTACAGAGGTATGATCGGATCTCTATTATACTTAACTGCTAGTCGACCTGATATTAGGTTTAGTGTTTGTATGTGTGCAAGATTTCAAGCTAATTCAAAGGAATCTCATTTAACTGCCGTAAAACAAATTCTTCGTTATTTGAAAGATACTTCAGATTTCTGTTTGTTTTACCCAAAATCATCTTCCTTTGATTTAGTTTCATATAGTGATGCAGATTTTGCAGGAAGTAAATCTGATCGCAAGAGTACTAGTGGAACTTGTCATTTCTTAAGAAATTCTTTCGTCTCTTGGTTTAGTAAAAAGCAAAATTCAGTGTCACTCTCAACAACTGAAGCAGAATATATGCGGCTAGTTTAGCAGTTCACAAGTACTATGGATGAAACAGACCTTAAAAGATTTTGGTTTGAATTACTCCACAACAACTATTTATTGTGATAACACTAGTGCTATAAATCTTTCGAAAAATCCTGTTCAACACTCAAGAACTAAGCATATTGAAGTTAGACATCATTTCTTAAGAGATCATGTGTTAAAAGGAGATATTTCGTTAAATTTTATTTCCACTAAAGAACAACATGCCGATATCTTCACTAAACCTCTTAAAAATGAAGATTTTATGAGAATTAGGAGAGAACTAGGTATTTGCTCATTTTTGGATTTATAAAAATGCTAATTTTTGAACAAAATCTCAAAATCTCAAAATCTCCCTATATTAGTCAATCGATAAAAATTTAGTCGACTGATGCTTTAAAATTTTTAGAATGTATCGCACCATATTAGTCGACCGATATATTTCTAGTCGACTGATGTTTTTAGAATGAGTCGCACATTCTTAGTCAACTGATAAAGTTTTAGTCGACTAAATTTTTTTTTAAAATTTTAAATGAAGGGACCCGATACCCCTTGGATTTTTTTTAACACCTATTTTTTTTAAATAGGCATCGTTTTATTTTCACACCTTTTCGTTTTTATTTTAAAGGAACGAAACCCTTAAAACGAAAACCCCTTTTTGGTCTCTTTCCTATCTCTCTTCCGAAAAACCCTCAAAGTGTCGTTCGATCTTCGCCGAGATTTTCTTGCCGTGACAAGGAGACGCTGGAATCTTCTGACCGTGATCTTAAAACGTCGGAATCCTCTTGCAGTAACTGGCGCATCTTCAAAACACGCTGGAACACTCTTGTTGTGACGATGTTTCTTCAGCCATTGTCGGAATCCCCTTGTGGCAGCCTTCACACTCGCCGTCAGCCACCGTATCTTCCTTCGTTTCTGAACGCCAGACAGCATTTTCCCCTTGCCGGATGTCATTTGGAAGCCGACATTTTTTTGGTAAATCTGTTTTTAATCATGCCTTGTACGAAGTCTGCATCTGCAAAAGGTTTAGGTTCTCCTCCTCCAACACCTTCTTCAAGACATGTTTTTTCACTCAGATTACTCTGAAATCCTCTCTTATATGATACTTTTGGATCAATTTCTGCACTGCCTATTTTACCAGGCCGAAATGTACTGTTTCACCTATTTTCTCGTTACAACATAAGAGAATTATTTCCTGGAATTTCATATCTTTTTTATGCCTGTGCAGATACCCTTCACTATCCTTTTCTGATTCACTTGTTTTACACGAATTTACAAATTAATCATGAAACTGGAGTTCTTTCTTCTCTTGTTCGTGATGTTGAAATCGAGTTTGATTCTAAACTGCTTGGAGAAATTCTAGAAATTCCACCTTCAGACACTCTTTTCAACACTGTTGAACTAAATGATGAAAGAATTTTTGAACAAATTCTTCTTCCAGGTGCACCTCACTGTCCTCCTATCAAAAATACTAATCTTCAAACTCATGCACGCATTGCTGGATGAATCCTTGCCCACAATGTTCTACCTAAAACTGGTTCTTTTGATTACTATTCCACAGATCTATCTACAGCTCTTTATGTTTTATTTGGAAATATTTCTGTAAATTGGGCCAATGTGTATTTTACAAATTTGTGGAAACAAAAACCATTTCTTCCTTATGGTTGTCTTCTAACTCGTATTTTCAGACATTTCAAAGTTCCCTTAACTAATGAAAAATATATTGAGCAAAAGGAGTTCTTTGATCAAACAATCTTCAAAAGAATGAAAATTAAATATCTGCCTCCTTTAAACGTTGATCAAACTGAACCATCTGATCCTACTGAACCATCAATTTCTGAACCCTCACCATCTTCTGCGACACCTTCATCTCAAGCAAAAAGAAAGAAATTTTCTACAAGTCAAGACAATGATGAAGTTATGTAGAGACTGGAAGTGATGATGCATGAAATGCACATCATGTTAAAAAAAATTTCATGCATTTTGTAATAAGTTTAAGGTTTTAAACCCATTTTTAGATGTGTTTTGATAGTAAGGGGCTATGGTTCGAATTTCAGAAAAATCGGAGTTAAAATGAGAGAGTTATGGCTATTTCAGTGTTTGGGCACGGATTTCGAGGTGGATCGAATCCATATCCGACCCAATTAGGTTAATTGGACCTTGGATCAACTCTTAGAAAGCCCAAAACCGAACCCACACGCCTATCCATATCCATTTCAAAAAGTTTTGCAGAAAACCCCCCAGAAAGTGGCGCCTAGCAATATTTTATTTTTTAAACCTCTTTCTGAAAAATGGCAAAACTATAAATAGTTTTTTTTAGCAAACCCTAGGCGTCTTTGGCTGTGTTTGGACGCCCCTTGCGGTGAATCTACTCCATCAACTCCTTCCCCTCCATCTCCTACACGTTTTGGCCATTGAAGACCGGCCTATGCTTGGTTTCCAAGCATATTTCGATCCCTCTTTCGTTTTCTTTTCATTTCTTTCTTTCCCCTTGCTGTAGTTTCACTATTTTTCTGTATTTTTGCAGGTGTAGCAGAGGTGGAGACCATTAACCTTGTGCGGGAGTGCGAAACACACCACCAAGGTGAGCCGACCCTACCTCCATCCGGCTTTCTACACCCTCCGATCGAGAATCGGCTCACATTCCATCGTCGGTGGATCTCCAACGTGTAGCAGCTGCAAAGGTGCCGTTTTTGGTGAAGTCCAGCATTCTCGAACTGTGTAGGACGTCCATCTGCAGCCACGGTCCGCTCTTCTTCATCCCCCCGGCCGTCGGATCTTCCAAAAGGTAGGTCTTCTTCTTCCTTCTCTTCTAGCTAAAACCGAAAGTGAGTGTTGGTTTTCTTTTTTTTATTTTCTGAGTGTTTCTTGTTTTCTTTTTGTTTTCAACCTTAGAATAGAGTTTGTGCATAGGCCAGCACGTTAGCTTAGGTTTATTTATTTGATTGATTCATTTGAATCGAGTTTTTGTTGATTTTTCATCCTTTTTATAAAAATCGGCTAGATCTTCATCTAGCCGATTCTTCCTGTTTGTCATAGGTGTTCTTGGTGCTGTTTTACAGAAAATCCAATAAAAAAAATGTTCATTTTGATTCACCTTAGTCGGTTGTTTGTGTGTTGTGATTGTTTATTCAATTGAAAAGAAAAATCCAAAAAAAAATCGGCTAGACTTATTCTAGCCGATTCTTGATTTTCACAAAAATAATTTTTTGTTTTGATTTTTTTTGTCCAGCATGCGTATTGAGTTGTTTTGCTGAAAATCCCATTTTAAAAGATCATTTTAATTCATTTTATTCGTGGGTGTTGCTCGTCTTGTTTTGATTGTATTTTTGGAAAAGAAAAAAATCGGCTAGGATTATTCTAGCCGATCTTTGTATTTTCGTTAAATGTGGGTGTTGATGTTGGTCAATCGTGTGGTTGCTGTGTGTTTTGGGTGTTAACAGCAGTATAAGGTTGTGTTAGTTCATGTCATTCATTTAGGATAGTTCTAAATAATTGTTTTTACCCTCTTGTGTTTTTAGTGTTTTGGATCATTGAAAAAAAAATTACAAAAGTCGATTTTTCATTTCTTTATGTTCTTAATAAATTCCAGCATAGTGATGTTCATGTTTGCATTTGGGGAGTTAGGAGTTCTTTTCATTATATTTTAATTTAGTTCTATCAAAATAGTGGTTCCTTAGTAAGTCGTTTTTTCTTTTAGTTTAAGTTTTTATTCTTTGTATTTTTTTTTCTTTCTTCTTCTTCCCCAAGGTGGGGCGGCAGCCATTAGAGCTCAATTCGAGCTCTAGGCTGTTTTTTGGTATTTCTTAATTGCAATTAGGTTGTCTAGGTTCAATGTATTAGGGTTGTATCTCATAGCCGTTTTTAGGGGGTCATTTAAGTAGGTTTTGGTAATTAGGGCAGCATTTAATTTTAGAAAGTCGTGTTTTTCAATTAGGTCTTTTCATTACCTAGGTGAGTCTTAAATTATTTGGTAGTAATGCCTTAAATTAGAGTTGGTGATTTTGAGAGGGGAGGCAATTAAGGTAATTGCATGTAAGAAGTTTTTGGAAAGAGTGGATTCTCTATAAATCGTGTGGGATATTTAAGGAGGAATTAAGTTTTGAATGTGCATTAAAGTAGGAGTTATTCTTTGATCTTGGAAAGTGTTTTTGAAATTAAACTAAAATTCCAATTTAAGTTCCATGATTTTCAGAAAGTTATAAATGCTCTTTACTCAAGTTGGAAAAGCAAAAATCGTGGGGTTTTCTTCTAAGTTGGACTTTTCATTTTCCAAAGTGAGAATTTAAATACAATCAAATAGTGTAACTCCTGAATTAAGTGGGCGATTTTTGAGAATCCAAATCATTTCAACTTTTGAACATTAACATTTATTACCTTATTTTTCCAACCTTCTCCATTAAAATCGTTAGCTTTGAAGTAATTCTAGGGTAATTAATAGGTTAATACTTTAGTCAACCTAATTAACTTAGTCAAAACCCTAGGTCAAGTTTAGTTGAGTCAACCCTAAGCCCTACCTAACACAACTCGAGCCTAGTCCAACCTAACCCAAGCTTGGTCAACCAAGACCAAGACCTAACTCGAGTCAAACCTAGTGAGTCAACCGAGCTTACCTTATCCCCTTCGAGCCTAGTCAAACCTAAGTTGGTTCAAACTTAGTTGAGTCTAAGCCAACCCGAACCTAGTTGACTAAGTCAACCCAAAACCGAATCTAGCTTAAAGCCAAGACCAAGACCAACCCTAGCCAAGTCTAGTCGAGTCAAACCTAACCTAAGTTTAGGTCAACATACTCTATCTCACCCAACTTAACCCAAGCCGAACCTAGTAACCCAACCCAAACCTTAGTTGACTAAGTTAAGCCTAGTCAAGACCAAGCCTAACCTAAGTCAAAGTCAAGACCAAACCGAGGTCGAGTCAACCTTAGCCAAGTCAACCCAACTTTAGCTAAGGCTAAACCAAGTTCACCTAAGTCAACCGAACCTAGTTGACTAAGTCAACTCAAAACCGAACCCAACTAGTTCGGCCAAACCTATCCGAGTCCACATTAGTCCGAGTCGAGTCAAACATACATAATCCAAACCGAGTTCAACCAAACCAAACCGAACCTAACCAAGCCAAAACCAATCTTAGTTGAGTCAACCGAGTGAACCCTAATCCTAGCCTTTGTTCTTTAGTGAATTAATTTCATTTAGTATTATTTATTTTGATTTTTATACTAATTAGTTTATTTATCTAATTTAGTTTTAGTGTAGAAGTGTGTGTGATTTGTGTATTGTGTGTCGTTGAATGTTATAGTTATTTAGTGTTTAACATAGTAATTAGAATCACCCTTCATTGAGTAGTATAGTTGCATTCGCATCATTAGTTAAACATAGCTAGTCATAATTTGTTTATCGTATTTCCTTCATCATACATTTAGCATAGTAGTAATATTAATCTGCATATACACTGTTATACAATGTCATTTAGATTGCATTAGGTTTGATTTGTCTTTTAGAGTGTTAAAATAGATTCATAAAGTGAATAGTGCACTCAAATAAAAACCCGATTTTTGCCCTGTCGCACCAGCAGTATTTTTCTGTGCAAAAATTCGGTGTTTTCCAAAAACTTTTATTCTATTCACTTTATTGACGTGTTATTTGACTGCAGACCAAATTTCAGCCCATTCGGAGTTGATTTGGTCTGATTTTTAAGCATTTTGCGAAAACCGCTTTTTCTGGATTTCAAATTACAGGACTTTCGATATCCTGATTTTTCCCAGATTTGAAACGCTTATATCTGGAGTTCCAGATACTTTTTTTCCATTCTGTAAAAACTGTCAGATTGTGTAATCTGTCAGTTGCAGAACAGAATAAATTTCGGGAAAATCGGACCTCGTTTGCTATGTTAAACAGTGGTTTTCCGATAACCTATCAGAATGCTATTTTACACTAGTTAGGGGCAGTTTCGTAATTTTCTTAGTTTCGGCATTTTAGACTTGTTTTCAGTAGTTTCTGCATTTTAGGAGTTGCATAATCATCATACAGCATTAGTAGAATTAATTTGGTTAATTTTAGAATTAATTTAGTATTTTATTTAATTTTTGTTTGATAAGTAGCATTTGTTTTATTATTTTCGTAAAATTAGAATTAGTTTTAGTTATTGTTTGCATTGTTAGAATAGAATACTAACTTTGTATTTTTCTGCATTTTTAGGTTGAAAAGCATATTTAGTTTCCAGGGTTATTGTCCAAGTGCGAAGATTCTCTAATTGGCGAAAAGACGGAAATACCCTTGGTGTGGAGCAGAAGACTGAGTGCTTTTTCATTTTCATTTTAGTGATTAATTGTAGTTGTATTAACTTTAAAATTGTAGATTGATATTTGTAATTAATAAATCAAATTTTCTAGACATATCGTGATTAATTCCTGTTCCCTAAGGATTCGACCCGTACTTACCACTTTGTGGAAAGTCGGTTTTTATATTTTTGGTTGACGATTTTCCAAAGTTTTATTGAAAATAATTGTTTTAAAAAGATCATTTCAAAATATCAACCAAATTTTGGCGCCGTTGCCGGGGAACGACGAATTAATTACTTTATTTCTTAGAGTTTGATTTATTAATTTGTTTTAGTTAGTTAATTAGTTGTTTTATTTTTAGTTAGTAGGATTAGTCAGTGAATATAGGATTAACATAGTTAGTAAATATAGGATTCACGTTCTGTTCTTTCTAGGATTCACTTGAAATTCATTCTGAAAGGAGCGATTAGACAGGTGGGTTTTAGAAAAACTTAGTTTGTGATTTCCTGTATTTATCTTTTCAGTACTTTAGAGTAGTTTAATTTGTTATTGCATTTACTTAGTTAGATCATTCTGACATAATTAGTTTAGCATATTTGTTTAGTAGTTGTCTATTTTGTGTTATTTCCATTTTACTACCTGTGTAGTTTAGATTTAGAGTTAGGTCGTTTGCTTACATCTGGTCTTAGTATCAGTGTATGCAGGGTCGACGAGGTCTAGGAACCCCATTACACCCATTTGTTGACAACCCAGAGAGAATTTTACATTCTCATCGAAGTTCGACAACAATGGCTGACATGGATCCTCCACCTCCACCCCCAGTTCATTCACGTCCTCTGCGGGAATACTTCATTCCCACAGACTATGTTCAGGCATCCTGCATTCGGAGACCCGATGTAGGAGCACCGCATTATGAGATTAAGGCCAGCATTATTCAGATGCTTCCATCCTTTTATGGCCTTAGTCATGAGGATCCCTACCGACATTTAGATGAATTCCTCGAAATCTGTTTTACTGTTAAGATACAGAATTTCGATGATGATGCTTTGAGATTGACTCTATTCCCTTTCTCATTGAAGAACAAAGCCAAGTATTGGCTAAAGTCCTTAGATTCTATAGAAATAGAGTCATGGGATCAATTGCAACAGGAGTTTCTTCGGAAATATTTTTCCATTGGTCGTATGAACCAATATCGTAGAGCCATCACTAGCTTTTCAGAGCTAGGTGGTGAGAGCTTTCATGAGACCTGGGAGAGAATGAAGGATTTCCTCAGGAAATGTCCCCATCATCAGGTGTCAAAATGGCAACTGGTGCAGAGCTTCTACGATGGATTGTCTGACAAGAATCGTCAGATGATCGACTCTTCGTGTGGAGGGACATTCATGCTGAAGAGCGAGGACGAAGCATGGAGGCTATTTGATACATTGGCCGAGAATTCACTCCACCACGCTTCGAGCTCTCATTCGGATAGAGCCACACCCAGCATTCAGAAGAAAGCTGGTGTTCTTGAGATTGGTCCATCTACTGCACTACAGTGCAAGGTAGACATGATTGCTCAGAAGCTGGACCAACTTCTCTCAGGACCATCCACTACACAGCAAATGTGTACTCTTTGTGCCAGTCCGGCACACGAGATCACTGAGTGCCCTTCGGCAGCTCAGTACCCTAAATTTGTTCAAGAACAAGTTCAGGCAGCTCAGGGTTACGTCAGACCGCCGAATAACCCATTTTCATAGACATATAATCCGGGTTGGCGTAACCATCCCAATTTTTCATGGAAGAATCCACAGTCTTCCATGCAGATGCCTATATCCTCTCAGCCAGTTCGGCAGCCATCTTTTACTCAGCCATTCCAGAGACTGAGCTATTCTCAGTCTTCTTCTTCTTCAGTTCCTCCCCCGATTCAGCAGGAGTCTGCCCCGCAGACATCTTTCGAGGAGAGACTTCTCCAGGCATTCCAAGAGGTGAAAACCTCTAATCAGAACGCCTTCGAGAAGTGTAGCCAGATTTTGAGCTCGCATACGCAGTCCATTGCGAAGTTAGAATCGCAAATGGGACAGTTAGCTGAGGCTATTAGTAGGAGACCCGAGGGTACATTGCCGAGTCAGGTTGTCATGAACCCGAAGGGCAAGGACCAGATTACTGGAGGCCTGTTTCATACTGAGACACAGCAGCAGGCCAAATCAGTTATGGCCTTGAGGAGTGGACGTGAGTATCACGTCGAGAGTAGAGAGCGAGAGAGTAGAGATAGGATAGAGGAGCCAGAGACCATTGTTTCACCTACATCGGCTCAGCCATCATTATCATCCACATCCCCATCTTCATCTTCATCCTCAGAGAAGAAGAAGGATAGGAGTGAGCCTTCTCACAAAGAGGAGGAGCCAGCAGAGTATATTCCCCCACCACCCTATCCCAAAGCATTAGAGTCTCCTGGATATAGAGGGAAGCAAGGTGCGAAGATCCAGGACATGCTTGACATCTTCAAGCATGTGCAGATCAACCTACCTTTGCTCGATGCGATTCAGCAGGTGCCGGCATATGCCAAATTCCTGAAGGAACTATGTACGCAGAAGCGTAAATCTAGAGAGAGAGTTCCTAACAGGGTCCATTTGACTGAGCAGGTGAGTTCAGTACTTCAGCATCAGACACCACCAAAGCTCAAGGACCCTGGAGCCCCTATCATTGCGTGTACCATAGGGAATATCCGGATAGAACGTGCATTGCTTGATCTTGGAGCAAGCGTGAACATTCTGCCCGGGTATTTCTTTGATTCTTTCGGGCTAGGAGAGATGAGATCGACTCCGATTACACTTCAACTGGCAGATCGTTCTGTCAAGGTACCGAGAGGTGTCTTAGAGGATGTGCTAGTTAAGGTGGATGACTTTTATTTTCCAGTCGATTTCATTATTCTTGATATAGAAGGAGTAGATAGCCAACACCAGACTCCGATTATTTTAGGCAGACCATTCTTGGCGACTGGCAATGCGTGCATCAACTGTAGGACCGGAGCCATGGATCTCTCATTCGGCAATAGGAAGGTAAAGCTGAATATTTTCAATGCCGCGATGGGACCAGCGGGAGACATGGACTGCTTTCATGTAGACATTGCACATGAGTTAGTGGAGGAGCAGCCCGAGTTGTACATTACTGAGGATTCTTTAGATCTGTACCATATAGAGAAGAATAGTAGTGTAGATAGTGTAGATGTGTCTAGAGTGTCGTCAGAGAGACCACCTTGGGGAGCTGTCAGGGAGCCTCTTCCACCACTTGCGGAGACCCCCACCAAATCTTCGATCGAGTCACCTCCGAAACTTGAGCTGAAGCCCTTACCAGATTCACTCAAGTATGCTTATCTCGGAGATGATGAGACTCTGCCTGTGATCATCTCGTCCTTGCTCACTGAGAAGCAGGAACAGAGATTGCTGACTATTCTTCGAGAGCACAAGTCAGCGATTGGATGGGGAGTTGCTGATCTGAAGGGGATTGATCCTTCATTCTGCATGCATAGAATCCATTGTGATGAGGAAGTCAAGCCATTTAGGGATATGTAGAGAAGGCTAAATCCCAACATGAAGGAAGTGGTGAAGAAAGAGGTGGTGAAGTGGTTGGATGCCAGAATCATTTACTCTATTTCTGATAGCCAGTGGGTCAGTCCGATTCAGGTTGTGCCGAAGAAGTCAGGACTCACTGTGGTGGAGAACGAGAAGGGTGAGAGAATTCCGATGAGAACCACTATAGGATGGCGAGTCTGCATCGATTATAGGAAGCTGAATGTGGCAACTAGGAAAGATCATTTCCCATTGCCATTCATTGATCAGATCTTAGAGAGACTCGCAAGGCAGAGCTACTACTGCTTTCTAGATGGATATTCAGGATACAATCAGGTAGCTGTCCATCCTAACGACCAGGAGAAGACCACATTTACATGTCCTTATGGCACCTTCGCGTTTAGACGTATGTTGTTTGGGCTCTGTAATGCCCCGGCTACTTTTCAGAGGTGCATGCTTGCTATCTTCTCGGACATGATTGATGATGTAATGGAAGTTTTTATGGACGACTTTTCTGTGTATGACTCTTCTTTTGAAGATTGCCTCCAAAAACTTACTCGAGTACTGAGTAGGTGTGCGGAGACCAATCTCGTCCTGAGTTGGGAAAATAGTCATTTTATGGTCCAGGAGGGGATTGTGCTTAGGACACATTGTGTCCAAGCGTGGTATTGAGGTTGACAGAGCGAAGGTGGAATCCATTTCCCGTTTGACTCCACCCACCTCTGTGAGGCAGATTCGATCATTTTTAGGGCATGCAGGATTTTACAGGCGGTTCATAAAAGATTTCAGCAAAATCTCTCGACCGCTTTGCACTTTATTGGAGAAAGACCAGCCCTTTGTTTTCGGTGAGGATTGTATGAAGGCCTTTGAGATTCTCAAAGAGGCCTTGATTACTGCACCTATTTTGAGACCTCCAGATTGGACTCTCCCATTTGAGATTATGTGCGATGCATCTGATTATGCTATGGGGGCTATTTTAGGACAACGCGTTGATAGGAAGCCCTATGTGATCTACTATGCGAGTAGAATTCTGTCTGATGCCCAGATGAATTATACTATGACAGAAAAGGAACTACTTGCGGTAGTTTTCGCATTGGACAAATTTAGGTCCTATTTACTCGGTTCGAAAGTGGTTGTCTATTCTGACCATTCTGCATTGAAATATTTGTTGAATAAGAAAGACACCAAACCGAGATTGATTCGTTGGGTTCTACTACTACACGAGTTTGATCTCGAGATTCGAGGTAAGAAGGGAAGCGAAAATGTAGTAGCAGACCATCTTTCCAGACTGATTGTGGAGACCACGCAGGATCAGAGGCCGATCAGTGATTCTTTCCTCGACGAGCAGATCATGTCAGTCAGTACATCGCAGTTACCCTGGTTTGCAGATATTGTGAACTATCTGGTTTCGAGGGAGATACCTGAGCATTGGAACAAGAATGAGCGTGAGAGATTCCTATCTCAGGTGAGGCACTATTATTGGGATGAACCGGAGTTATTCAAATACTGTGCAGACCAGATCATTAGGAGATGTGTTCCAGAGGAGGAGTACCAGTCCATTCTGAATTTTTCCCATTCATTAGCCTGTGGAGGGCATTTTAGCAGTAGGAAGACGGATGCAAAGGTTTTGCAGTCAGGATTTTATTGGCCCACACTCCACAGGGATGCTCATGAGTTCTGTAGGCGATGCCTGCGATGTCAGCAGATTGGGAACATGTCCAAGAGGGACATGATGCCCTTGCTTCCGATTTTGATAGTCGAGATTTTTGATGTTTGGGGCATTGATTTCATGGGACCATTTCCGCCTTCATTCGGAAATTTATACATTCTGGTGGCGGTTGATTATGTGTCCAAGTGGGTCGAGGCTGTGGCAACCAAGACCAATGATCATAGAGTAGTGCTTACGTTCATTAAGCACAACATTTTCAGTCATTTTGGTGTGCCATGAGCAATGATTAGCGATGGTGGCAAGCATTTTAGGAATGTACAGATAGCTTCTCTTTTGAGAAGATATTCTGTCAATCATAGATTCACCACTCCATATCATCCGCAGACTAGTGGACAGGTTGAAGTGTCCAATAGGCAGATTAAGCGAATTTTAGAAAAGACAGTTCGTCCGGACCGCAAGGATTGGTCCCAACGCTTAGATGATGCACTTTGGGCATATAGAACTGCATTCAAGACTCCCATTGGCATGTCCCCGTATCGCCTTGTATTCGGGAAAGCATGCCATCTTCCTGTCGAGCTAGAGCATAGAGCGTACTGGGCTATCAAGAAATTAAATTTTGACCTCACCCAAGCTGGCAAAGAGAGAGCACTGCAACTCTCAGAATTAGAGGAACTCAGGAATGATGCATATGAGAATGCCAAATTATACAGAGCTCGCACAAAAGCATTTCATGATAAGCATATTGTCAGAAAAGTGTTTGAGCCAGATCAGAAAGTGTGGCTATACAATTCTCGTTTACATTTATTCCCAGGGATGTTAAGATCGAGATGGACAGGTCCGTATATCGTGAAAGAAGTATTTCCCCATGGAGCATTGACATTATTCGATCCTATGACCCAAGGTACATTCAAGGTAAATGGGCAAAGACTGAAGCCATTCATTTCAGATGCCTTGCAGGATGGTGAGTGTGAGATAGTGCATCTCACAAAGGCATGAGGATTCGACCAGAGGGATGTATCATATGTACATTAATTTGTTTTTCATTTCAGTGTTTTTCTTTATTCAGTATTTCATTTCATATGTGCTAACATTTGTTTTGATGTATGCAGGATGAATCTAACACTTAGTGTATCAATTACCAGGTGCATGGAAGAGCTTTCAAAGAATTCAAAGATCAGATGAAAGTCAACTTCAGAAGCTCAGAGCAAATCAGGTTGTATCTATCCTTTCTCCCGTATTTTTGATAGTGTCTTTTAGAGTGCATGTGCATTACATTTTTATTCATTTTGTATGCCACTAGGGACAATGTCATTCAAGCATGGGGGGTGGTTTAGATGCATGCACACAAAAATTTCAAATTTTTTTTTTAGGACTGGTAATCAAAGTAGGCATTTGAGAACAAGTTGTAGCATATATGATTGTTTTTGACATAATCTAACAGTTTATAAATGTTTAAGCCCCATAAAAATTTTATTTTTTGAACTGAGTCAAATAGAGTAGTTGTTTATGAGATAATTCAAAGAAAAGATAGTATTTGATTGTTAGAAAATTTTGAATCACTTTAGTATAAGTATGCACAATATGTTTTGTGAAAGAAATAAGCAATGGAAAGATGTGTTTGAAAAATGAGTTTAAAAGAATAGAGCTACGTTTAGTTGTTGATGTCTTCGTGAATCCTAGTAGTGGAACTCAGACACGAGATGAAATGTTTGAGTCTCTTAACGAAAAGGATAACGAAGGAGATCATCTTCTTGTCTAAGTCGATATCTGTGGCCTTTGTAGTTCGAGTAAGTAGAATCTGAAGGGTGTTTTACACCTGGTGCCCCAAAGCCAGCTGGTTTGGGAGCCACTGGTTCGAAAGCTCGTTACATGAACTACATAGAAAGCCTAAGAGATAGAGACATTGCACAAGACGAGAGGAAAACTATACGTAAACTATTAGAATATAAGGTCTAGTGACTCGAGCAATTAAGTCCGAGGGATACTTTGTATCTAGTGCCATAAGGCCGGCCGGCTTGGGAGTCACTGACCCAAAGCTCGCTACACGGGTCACGAAAACTAACTATTTGAAATAGTGCTCATATGAGAAGAATGCTCAAGAAACAAAAGTTGAAAAAAGAGTGAAAATGAAAGAAAAAGAATGTGTTGAATGAGAAAATTTTCATTGCTTAGGCATATATGTGTATTACTGTGCAGAAAATATACAAGTGAGAATAAATGAGTAAAACATGAGAATACTTGACTTTCGGAGAAAAATCATGAACTAGCTACAATATTAGAAAAGTGAAGGAAAAGAATTTTTACTGTGGTGGCATGAGATTTTTAAACTTGTTTTGAGAATGTCAATTACATGAAATATTTGTTCCAACTGCATTCTTAAAAGCTTAATATTTTTGAAAAATCATCCTCGCATTTCACTGATGTTTGTGGGTAGCATCTCTGCAAACCCTCACGAGACCTTACACGTCCACTAGTGTAAGCTAGGGGTTTAAAGGGCTTGTTGCATATGCTAAATGCAACAGTGATTCCTACGAAAGTGAGTTAGTATTATGCATTCATGTTTAGCATTTTTTGTCTCTATGGCATATCATAATCAGGGTTTGTTAAGGGACTAACAAACATTCAAGCATGGGGGTATTTGATGATGCATGAAATGCACATCATGTTAACAAATTTTTCATGCATTTTGTAATAAGTTTAATATTTTAAACCCATGTTTAGATGTGTTTTGATAGTAAGGGGCTATGGTTCGAATTTCAGAAAAATCGGAGTTAAAATGAGAGAGTTATGGCTATTTCAGTGTTTGGGCACAGATTTCGAGGTGGATCGGATCCATATCCGACCCAATTAGGTTAATTGGACCTTGGATCAACTCTTAGAAAGCCCAAAACCCAACCCAAACGCCTATCCATATCCATTTCAAAAACTTTTGCAGAAAACCCCCCAGAAAGTGGCACCTGTAAACACCCCAAATTTTCACTCACTTCTTGACATCGCCCTCAATCGGCACATTTTAGTTCTTCGGAAGCAATGAAGGGCAAAATGGTCATTTTCCAAGATTGAACCTTGCAGAAGGTCCAAAATTTCATTCTTGAGCCTCAAAATCTCTATATTTAGGTTCAGAGACATCTTCAAATGGCAAAATTTCAAAATCCTTTTTTCTGGACCAAAAGGTAAAATTTCCAAGTCCGAGCTCAGAGTGACATTTCATAGAAAACGTCTTTGCATAGCATTGCATCATTTCATTGCACAGCATGTCATTTTGAGATCCAGAACTCCTGAGTTTCAAAATTGTCCATCCAGATTTGATTTTTAAACTTTTTCAAATTGATTTTTAAAACCCTGGGATATCAAAATTGCCAATCTTTCCCATTTTACCCCCAGGACTTTGAATTACAAAAATTTTCTCAAGAAAACAATCTGGATATTTGGATATTGATTTTAAAGATTTTATCTCAAAACTTTTTGCAAAAGATTTTAAATTTTTTTACAAATTTTGTTTTTACATTTATCCATATTTTTGCCCTGAAAACCCAATTTTTCCAAATTCTTGAAAAGCAAATAATGTTTTATCTCGTATTTTCAAATAAATGGAGCGGGACCCGCCTTTGAACTAGCATCATACTCAGACTCTCAGGTAAGTATCTTATTCTCAAGTGGGACCCACCCGGAGTTCATACCAATTTGCAAAATTGTCTTTTTCATTTCTTATTTATTTTTATTTTATTTTTTTAGTCAGTGGGCCCACACACATGTGGCACCCCAATTGAAAATAAAAGACTTTCAAAAACAAAACAAAACTTTATTTTCAAAAGGATTTTAAAAGTGGGTTGAGGTGGCATTTCCATAAAAGCCTCTCATTTTTTTTTATTTTATTTCTTTTTATTTGTTTAAATAAAGTTTTTTTTTAGAAGGAGGCAGCCTTAAATGGCACAGCCGAACTTCCAAAAAAAAAAAAAATAATAAATTTGATTTCTATCTAAACTTAGGAAATAAAACAAGGTTTTGAAAAAAAACCAAAGAGGCGCCTCTTTTAAAATAGCAAGCTTTCAAAGCAATGAGGCATCGGTTTCATGCCTTTGCAAAAATTTTCAACAAAATTTTCAAAATTTTTTTTTAACGGAACCTCATTAAGGGAAGGGGATGCGTTGCTTTTGTAGAGGAAAGGAAAGTTTTTCTTCTTTAGAAAGGGAGACACTCACGAAGGAAAGGAGGAGGATCTTTTGATTTGGGTTTTCGATTTTTTTTGGTAGGGAGCCAAAGGAGGAAAGAAAGAGGCGTTTTGGAGCTTCAGCCAACCATTTTTGAGGAGGAGAGCCATCTTCAGCAAAGGGGGCGACGTCTTCACGGACCTTCAGCAGATTTCTTTCAAGCCATCTTCAGCCCTAGCCATTGGAGGATCGAGGGCCATCTTCAGTCCTTCAGCCCAGCCAACGTTGGCATCTCTTTCAATCCACCATCCTTCAGCTGTAGCAGAGATTCAGCCTTTATCGCCCACTTTTCCTTTGCCCCTAACCCTCCAGCATTTCCCCTTTCACCTCCAACGATTGCTATCCATCTACCTTCAGCCCAGCCTCTTCATCAGCTCCTTCACGTTACCTTCAGCCAACTGCTACCCATCTACCCTAAATTCAGCCACAGGACCTCCACTCGCTGCCATCATCCTTCTTCAGCCCCGCCAGTAAGAGGCTGAGCGTGGAGCTCTTTCACCTCCACCGGTTGGCTCAATAGCAGAAGATCGGCCATCACCATCCTCTACGTTACCTTCAGCCTTCCCAGCTTCTCCAGCCAACAGGAATCCCAGCCGATTGCCATCCCCACTTCAGCCACAGACCATCCAGCGTGAACCCAGCTGCAGAAAAAACGATTTTCATTCGCTCTCTGCAAATCATTTGGAACAGGGGATATACAGACAAATTCCTATTTTCTGGAGTTGTTGATGGAAGGAATATCTGGGTTAAGGATCTGACTGCATCTGTTAGCACCAGTCTGAACTTGAGGCTGTTGTAGGCAAAGGTATGCCATCATTCTTTGATCTTTTCACTTGATGCACTGCTCAAGCTAGTGGTGGAAGTTCGTTTTTTTTTTTTCTTTTTTAAGAAAGAAAAAAAAAAGAGTTACGTGAAAGTTTGCTGATACTGCTACTGTATATCATTCATTCAAATAAGTTTGTTGTTTTCACCTCTTGCTCTCTGCTGCACACTGCTGTTGATCTTGCAAATGAGACAAAGATTGACAATGAAGTCAATACATCATTTTAGGTTTCTGTTCATCTTGACTATATAAAGTCCAATTCTCTGATTTCCTGTTTTAACATGAAAAAAAAAGAGCCTAAATCATTATCCTAATGTATACTTCCAGTTTTCAATTTTTTAATAATTGCATGTCTAGAATA
Source organism: Nuphar pumila (assembly GCF_984573655.1). Lineage (NCBI taxonomy): Eukaryota > Viridiplantae > Streptophyta > Magnoliopsida > Nymphaeales > Nymphaeaceae > Nuphar > Nuphar pumila. The sequence continues at coordinate 67,876,448 of NC_143259.1, read as the reverse complement.
TTTTTTTTTACTCCATTCTTGATCAAGCTGTGTGCTGGACATTAACAGTCTATTTGAATAGGTCCCTAAATGTTCTGAGAGCTGCATTAATTACACTTGAACTTTGTATTACAAAACCTACAGCTGATTGTGAGCAGTGAGCTGCGTACACTTCAACCAATTTTCTAAATATATGTCCACCTTCAGGTATTTTCTGGCCCTGTGGTAACACTCAAAGTTTTCAAGGACAATGTGCTGGTCCGAGAGTTCCTTGTCATAATTCCTTATTTTCGTGGAATAGTTGTTTTTTTTTTTTTTTTATGGTAAGAAATGGTGATTTTAATCATCTAGTGGAAGTGCCGGTGTATAATATATCAAAGTTCCATTATATATTCTGCTGCATCTGCTTCTATTCACAATCATGAAGAGTATGCAGAGGAGATATCTTCCAATGAATGCCAAGCTTCAAAGAGGCAAAAAATAGATGCTGGTCATCTGTGTAAAGTACATCAGCTACATGATATAAAACAACCAATATCTTTGATTCCTAAGGCCCTCATAAGAATACCATGTCAAAGCAACCTCTCCAGCTGCTTGGAGAGACATGGCTCTGGTCCAAGTAACAAGTGTTCGTTAATGGATAGGTATGTTGATGGCATTCATGAACAAGCTAAGTTGAGATTGACTGTGCCAAGAGAAACATCATGTCCCTACCTTAGTTATGAAATTTTCCACTGCAAAATGTGTGTATATAGCCTCAATTTGCAGAAAAGAAGTAAGATATCCATCACAATGATATCTCACTACTTCTTTTTTCCAAATTCACATTTGTCATACTACCTTAAAGTTTCCCCTGTATATATGTGAGAATTTCTGTACATTAGCATAATAGTTCTAATTTCCATCAACCACCTGTGTATTTCAGTTGCTCTTCATTCCATATGTGTCCATACTCCTCTTTTATGCAGAAGTGCAGTCTTAACAATCGGCTATGTTCATGAACGGATATATCCATATCCGTTCATGATCTCTTGACCATATTTTGCATGCTTCATTATTGGTATATGGGGAAGCTCCATACCCATTTTTATTGAAAAATACATTATAATTTGAGAAATACAGCTTTGTGAAATTGCCTACAGAAACTGTATATACTTGTATTTTCTGATTTTACCCATTATATGGATTTTCCATTTATATGTATATGTTTCTCATTACATGTATATATATATATCTATATATATATATATATCTATTGTATATCTACCTATATGTATATGTGTATATGTATATATGGATATATATATGTGTATATATATGTACAGATAGACTTATATATGTATATATATCCCTTCATGTACACTTATCATCACATATATTTTCTTTTCTTTTATTTTTTTTTGTGAATATATCTTCATTATCATATATCATTCATCATAAATTCAAGTATTTCTACATTTACTTGCATATCCTTGTTACATATAGTATATATGTCCATTCCCTCGGTTATCTGGTATTAACTCTCTTTTTGCAGGAAAATCTAGAAGATGCTGATTCCTTGGCTCCATTTCAATTTTCTTTTACTTTATGTTATGCAATGTAACAATCCAATGTAAACCTTGGCATAAGATTTACTTTTACTGCTTAGATTAGGCCGCATCTCATATAGTTTGATTTCAGTAATATCCTGATTTTATGATGCATATATCTAAATTTTCAAAATTCACCGTGGATGAACACGAATGGCATGTGCACCAACTCTTAGAGAGTTGATGAACTCGGTTGAATCCATATTTACGGCCCTAGTCGGAATATGGACGAGACCCAGATCCATCATCTTTCTACTAGTCACACTGAGCCTACACTCTTAGGCTATCTTGAAAATGCACCTCATATTTCCAATGTTTTCAAAATATTGTGAATTAACTCAAATAAATTCTGAACATATTCATGGCCACAGTCAGAATATGTGAAGGATTTACTTTGGCTTAATCCACATTTTTCCAACAAATTTTTCAGAAAGTTTTTCAAAGTGCATTCATTCATTCAAATCATCTGCATCATTCGTTTTTCTCATGATTTTCTCAAAAGATTTTCACTTCATGGAATCGATTTTCTCAAGAAACTATGATGATATTCGGAGTTGGATTTCCCAAATCAAATGTTTTCCTATGATTTTCCTTAAAATATTATTTTCTTAAGATTCTTTTCAAAAGGAATTTCTTATCTTTCTCAAGAATCCAAGTTGATTTTCAGACATTTCAAATATAAGATTCTCAGGAATTCAATTTCCTGAGTTTTGAATTTCCTTCTCCAATGAGTTTTCCTACAAAATTTTCTATCATTTTCCTAAGAAAACTCTCAAAATCCGAGTTTTTCCTGACAAGTGCTTTCCTTTTCAAATATTCATCCTTTCTCAAGAATTCCTTCCATTTTCCTGAGATTCTCATTTCTTCAGGGTTTTCTAAGTTTTATAAACTTTCTCAAAATTTTCCTGAGATTCTTATTTCCTCATGTTTTTCAAGTCTTTCTAAGCTTTCTTAAGATTTTTCTGAGATTCTTATTTCTTCATGGTTTTCCAAGTCTTCCTAAGCTCTCTCACAATTTTCCTGAGATTCCCATTTCTTCATAATTTTTTAAAGCTGATAAATTTCCTCAAGATTTTCCTGAGATTCTCATTTCTTCATGATTTTCCAGATCTTTATAAAATTTCTCAAGATTTTCTCGAGATTCTCATTTCTTCATGATTTTCCAAGTCCTTATAAACTTTCTCAAGATTTTCTCGAGATCCTCACTTCTTCAAGATTTTCTAAGTCTTTATAAATTCTCTCAAGATTTTCCCGAGATTCTCATCTAACTTTCTCAAGATTTTCTTGAAATTCTCATTTCTTCAAGATTTTCTAAGTCTCTATAAACTTTCCTGAGATTTTCAAACCTTCTTCGCCTGAGTTTCCTGAGAGATTAATTTCCATATTTTCCTAAGAAATGCTTTTCAATTGCAAATACTTTCTAAGCATACATCATAGTTTTTCAACTTATATTTTACCAAATCTCATAGCACATGCCTGAATTTTATGTGCATTTAGGATAGAACACAATTTCGATAATTTCGCTAAGTCAAGCATAATTTTGGTCCTTGGTTCGATTACCCCTGTTAAAGGCGGCAGGAACGGTCGAACCTCGTACCGACAGGTCGAGCCCCATCCCATGGATTTGCCCGCAATTTTCAAAACGGAGGCGAGTTTTTCAAAACAATTTCCAAAATCCGGTCAAGTTTGAATCGCGAAAGCATTTCCCTCTCTCTTCCGCAAGGAAGGGAAGACGGGAAAAATTTTGCGACGATAACAGGTTTGGCGACCGTGATGGGACATGTCCTTGCCTGATCAAAAGTGTGTTGAATTAGTTCAATTATTGAAACCGTGTTCACAAAATGTCAACTCTTTACTTTCAATATCATGTGAACCTAGGAGCCTAGATTCTGACTGTAACACCCCAAAATTTCAAGCTTGCAAACCTTTCGAAAAAAAAAGACAAGAGACTAAAAAGGAATCTCTTCATCTCAGAGATGATTTACGAAATCAGCGGAAGACTATACTTTTATTAATTTCAGAAAGGCAAGCTGACAACTTTGAGCGCGTTAGCTAAAAGAACCAAAACGCACAACACATGCTACTTGCGGACACTTGGAAAAGCCACTTTCATTTAAGAAGTTCTCCAAATAGTACAAAATTAGGATCTCCCAAGGAAAATCCGTTACAAAACCCCAAACAACAGGACGCGAGCTAAGAGCAGGAAGAAGAACGTCTTGGAGCCATCTAGCCATCGCGCCATCGCCTGTGGTGTACCTAATCATCACCTGTACCCATAGAATGGGTTAGTTTCACGAAAAACTAGTAGGCGCACAAGAGAGACTACAAGGATCTGAATTATGTAATTTAATTCAGTAAGTTACACAGTTTAAAGCAAATATGCAGTTAAACATGTGAGCAATGCATGCAGATAACCAGTGTAAACGCGTAAGTAGTGCAAGCGAATACGTAGTGCAAGTGAATAAGTAGTGCAACGAATCAGTAGTGCAAGCAAGTCGGTGGTGCAAGCGAGTCAGTAGTGCAACGAATCAGTAGTGCAGCGAATCAGTAGTGCAACGAATCAGTAGTGCAGCGAATCAGTAGTGCAAGCGAGTCAGTAGTGCAGCGAATCAGTAGTGCAGCGAATCAGTAGTACAACGAATCAGTAGTACAACGAATCAGTAGTGCAGCGAATCAGTAGTGCAACGAATCTCACGGCCCAGCAACCAAAGTGAACAGACTTTATGTTCCGATATTACTGGCCTGCGGGTACGCGCAGGCAAAACATAGAAACAACTGAGACTAGTTCGGGCGTCTATTATTCTATGTATTTTCAATAACCCGAATAGCTAGTTGAGTCCGCTCCAAAGGGGACGGCTTTAGCCGAGAGAGGATTCCCCAGAGGCTGAAAAGCAGTGCCACGGATGCATCCAACTTCTGCAGAAGTGTTAAGCTAACTATTGTAGCCCCTTTCCCCTAACTCCAATGACTGGGGAGGCCGGATCTTTGCCCGTGGGGTGGTTGTTAACAACCTGTCCATTGGAGTTTTTGTACCGATCTGTCCTCTCCCTTGACAGACAACCAGAAGCGAACGGGTGCGTTAGGGGTTGCTTAACTAACGACCCATTCTATGCTGTGGTCTTTAAACCACTCGAGCATCTTGCCTGTGAAGGCGAATGTGAGGCCATTTATGTGATTACAACAGTTTGCATTTAGCGTTGTTCGAGGTCGCACGACCGTCTCATCCGATCATCGCAGTACTAGACGTGTCGTGCACGACTATAAGTACTCTACGATAAAGGGGGTATAGCTCCTCAATAGAAGCCTCAACAGGAGTGTTTCACAAAGATGTAAAGTTTATCAACTTTACTCTACCTTTTGAAACAGCAGTACCTTGTGCCAACATGATGCATGTGATTATCTCGAATCACATCCGCTATCGGGGTATCTACATGTCTCGCATGACTCGATACCGGCCTCGATAGACGAGATACGGGTTTCTCAACAGAACACCCGCTAAGAAGTTCGCTCGCTCCCGACTAAACTCTTGTCGCAAGAGGGAGAGTGGTAAATGCTCCTTGCATCCTCCACGAGGATGCCCTTAAGGCATCCGCAAAGAGCAAGAACCTGCACGTCATCTGCAACAGCCAGGCAATACCAACACGTATGCAAAAGCAAGAGGCTAGGCGCAGAGCGCGACGGCAAGGTAAAGGGCAAGGATTTGCGAAACCGCATCCTTGAGTGAAGTGGATACTCGTATAAATATATACATATATATATATATATATATATATATATATATATATATATATATATATATATATATATATATATATATATATATATATATATATATATATATATATATATATATATATATATATATATATATATATATTCAATGGTCGCTTTTAGTTCAATTGAACTTAATTCAAATATCCAAGTCTTCCGTGCAATTTTCCCCTACCTTGGAGGGTTACGAGCTTGCTGACATCTGCGGACGTACACGATTGACGGCTCGGGTCGCGGAGCGCGAGTGGGATCCGTCGTAGCTGCAAATATGCGATATTAACAAGCAAACTCTGACAAAAGCAAAAGCAAGGCAAAGACTCGACTTTTCCGATACATAGGGTTGGGGCCAACCGTCCCAATTGACTCGAAAAGAAGATGGGGCAGGATCAAAAGACTCTAGCTGCCAAAAGAGGGGTGTAGTCAAATGCGAACAGACGACTCACGCTACTAGGAATTCCTCGTTGGAGACCAACAATTGTAATAATCTGTCCCCATCACGATATAGCTTCCAAAGATTCCCCGGGCTTGTCGGCCAAGGGTATCGGCTTGCGCACAAAGGGCAGGGGGCCATCGGCCCCTGCTGGCAACAAAAAGGCAGGGGCCATCGGCCCCTGCTGGCATAACAAAAGGCAAGGGCCATCGGCCCCTGCTGGCATAATAAAAAGGCAGGGGCCGATGGCCCCTGCTGACAAACTAAAAAGGCAGGGGCCATGGGCCCCTGCTGGCACAAACAAAAGGCAGGGGCCGATGGCCCCTGCTGGCATAACAAAAGGCAAGGGCCATCGGCCCCTGCTGGCATAATAAAAATGCAGGGGCCGATGGCCCCTGCTGACAAACTAAAAAGGCAGGGGCCATGGGCCCCTGCTGGCACAAACAAAAGGCAGGGGCCGATGGCCCCTGCTGGCATAACAAAAGGCAAGGGCCATCGGCCCCTGCTGGCATAATAAAAAGGCAGGGGCCGATGGCCCCTGCTGGCATAATAAAAAGGCAGGGGCCGATGGCCCCTGCTGGCATAATAAAAAGGCAGGGGCCGATGGCCCCTGCTGGTACAATAAAAAGGGGCAAGGAGGAGGGGCTCGGCCCCTCCCCTGCCGTAACAAAAAAAATAGGGAGGAGGGGCTCGGCCCCTCCCCTACCGAAACGGAGAGCAGGGAGGGGTGTGGTGCCCCTCCCCTGCTAAAAGGGGGCAAAGGGAGGGGGTTTGACCCCTCCCGTGGCCACACAGAGAAATGAGGGAGAGAGAGAGAAGAGACGGAGAGGGAAAAAAGGGAGAAAGAAGAAGCGATGGCGTACCAGGGGGTTTTCGGAGGAACTCGCCGAAGAGGAGCTCGCCGGAAGGAAAAGGGGGGGGGGGTCGCCGATGTCGGTGGCGGCGGCTGTCGGGGGTCGCCGGCGTCGGTGACCGTGGACGAGCGAGAGAGGGAAACGGAGAGACAGAGAGCGAGTGGCGGTGAGGGGGGTTTCGTAACCCTCCTCCCGCCTGCCTCGCTGTCTTTTAATGACAGCGAGGGGCGGTGGCCCGGGTCGGGTCCGGGTCGGATCCGGATCCGGCCCAAACCAAATTTTTTTTTTTTTTTGATATTACATCCTACCCTCCTTAAAATAATTTCGTCCGCGAAATTTCTATAGCATAAATTGGTCAAAATACAAGTCGGGGTATTTATCCCTGATATCCGACTCAAGCTCCCATGTACATTCACTAATTCCATGGTGTTGCCAACGTACTTTTACAAGAGAAATCGTCTTCGATCTGAGCACTTGGTCTCGACGATCAACGATTGCTACTGGTCTTTCCTCGAACGTCAAGTCCTTATGGATATCCACATCATCATAATGAATGATGTGCGATGGGTCGTGAACATATCTTCTCAGCATGGATACGTGAAAGACGTTGTGAATCTGAGCGTACTGAGGAGGCAGCGCAACGCGGTAAGCCGCCTCGCCGATCCGATCCAGGATCTCAAAAGGTCCGACGAATCGCGAACTCAGCTTTCCCTTTTTCCCGAACCGGAAGACGCTCTTGGTAGGAGATACCTTAACAAAAACCATATCTCCTGTTGAGAACACGAGCTCTCTACGTCGACGATCGGCGTAACACTTCTGCCGACTTTGCGCGGTACGCAGACGTTCCCTGATCATCTGCACTTGCTGAGTATAGTGCTGTAGCACTATAGGTGAATCTAGCATCCGTTCACCAACCTCATCCCAGTAAACGGGTGATCGACAAGGCTTCCCGTACAAGGCTTCGTAAGGGGCCATACCGATACTGGCATGGTAACTATTATTGTACGCGAATTCTGCCAACCCAGTATGAGAGTCCCATTCTCCCCTCCAGTCCAACATGCACGCTCGCAGCATGTCTTCCAAAGTCTGAATCGTGCGTTCAGATTTTCCATCAGTCTGAGGGTGGAAGGCAGTGCTGAATTTTAGCTTTGTGCCCAAGGCCAACTGCAGCTGCCCCCAAAACCTGGAGGTGAACCTCGGGTCACGATCGGAGATGATTGACACAGGAACACCGTGCAATCTCACAATCTCCCTGACATAGAGGTCTGCCAAGCTATCCAGTGACTGACTGAGCCGTATAGGGAGGAAATGCGCCGATTTAGTGAGTCGATCCACGATCACCCAAATCGCATCGTGTTTCCTCCGCGTCCTCGGCAAACCGACGATGAAGTCCATCGTGATGTCCTCCCACTTCCATTGTGGAATCTCCATTTGCTGCACCACTCCGCCTGGTCGTTGGTGCTCGATCTTAACCTGTTGGCAAGTCAAGCACTTCGAAACGTACTCGGCTACGTCCCGCTTCATTCCGTTCCACCAATATCTGCGCTGCAACTCTTTGAACATCTTTGTGCCGCCCGGGTGGATCGTGTACTTGGACTTGTGGGCCTCAGTGAGAATCTCATCTCTCAAAAAAGGATCTTCTGGCACCCAGAGACGATCCTTACGCCATACACCTCCTTCCTCACTCAGTCGGAAGGGGGTATCGGCCCACTGCGCTAGAGCCTTCAGCTTGTCATACTGCGCATCGATCTTCTGACTGACAAAGATCTTTGACAATAGCTCAGGCTGAGCTACCATGCTGGAAAGACTGATCGAAACTGGAGTGACCACAAACGGTTCCCACGATATCAGATCCTCGACCAGCTTCCACCCCGCAAACAACAAATTTACGGAAACGCTGGGAGACTTGCGGCTCAGAGCGTCGGCCACAACGTTCGCTTTTCCTGGGTGGTAGGACAAGGTAAAGTCGTAATCCTTGAGGAATTCCAGCCAACGTCGCTGCCTCATATTCAGCTCCTTCTGCGAGAACAAAAATTTTAGGCTCTTATGATCTGTAAAAGCCTCGAACCGCTCCCCATACAAATAGTGCCGCCATATCTTCAATGCGAAGACTACCGCTGCTAACTCCAAATCATGAGTCGGGTAATTCTTCTCATGTATTTTAAGTTGGCGCGATGCATAGGCGATCACTCTATCGTTCTGCATTAAGACGCAACCCAAACCTGTCCCGGAAGCGTCTGTGTAAATCACGAAGCCGCCTTGACCCGAAGGTAAGGCCAAAATGGGAGCAGTCGTAAGACGTTCCTTTAACCTCTGAAAACTGCTCTCACACATGTCGTCCCACACGAACCTAGCTTCTTTCTTCAGGAGCTGCGTCAAGGGTAGAGAGATCTTAGAAAAGTCCTGGATAAATCTTCGGTAATACCCAGCTAATCCAAGAAAACTCCGAATGTCACGAACATTCCTCGGTTGCTGCCAACTGAGTACAGCCTCAACTTTCGCTGGATCCACGGACACACCTTCCTTGGAGATGACATGTCCCAAAAACATGATCTCCTCGAGCCAAAACTCGCACTTAGAGTACTTAGCGAACAACCGCTCCTTTCGCAAGGTTTCGAGAATAACTCTCAAGTGCTCACGATGTTGCTCCCAGCTATCTGAATACACCAAGATGTCGTCGATGAACACGATCACGAAGGTGTCCAAAAAGGGTTTGAACACCCTATTCATGAGATCCATGAACGCTGCAGGAGCGTTAGTGAGTCCAAAGGGCATAACCGTAAATTCGTAATGCCCATACCTGGTCCGGAAGGCCGTCTTGGAGATATCATCTCCCTTAATTCTGAGTTGATGGTACCCAGATCTAAGGTCGATCTTTGAGAAGATCCTGGCCCTCTGCAACTGATCGAACAGATCCTCGATGCGCGGCAACGGGTACTTATTCTTTATTGTCGCCTGGTTAAGCATCCGATAATCGATGCACAACCGCAATGATCCGTCCTTCTTTTTCACGAACAAGACGGGAGCTCCCCAGGGCGAGACACTGGGGCGAATGAATCCCTGATCCATCAACTCCTGCAACTGCTTCTTGAGCTCTGCGAGCTCGGCTGGCGCCATCCGATATGGAGCCTTAGAAATTGGCGCAGTACCCGGCAGCAACTCGATGCTGAACTGCACCTCGCGAGGTGGAGGAAGGCCTGGCAGTTCCTCCGGGAAGACGTCTGGGAAATCTCGAACAATCTCCAAGTCTCCCATCGGGACTTGCGTCGGCCCGGACTGGATGACACTGACCAAAAAGGCAGTGCATCCCTTCCTCAGGTAGCTCTGCGCCTTCAACGACGAAATCAACTTGCTCGCCCGAACGGGTTTCAGGATCTTGAATTCCATCTTGGGCATTCCTGGTGGAGATAAAACAATCCTACTATCTCGGCAGAAAATCTTGGCATGATACTTGTGCAGCCAATCCATGCCTAGGATGACGTCAAATTCTGTCATCACTAGCAGGATAGCACAAGCCGGTAAATGCCGATCTGCTAAGACTACGTCCAACTCTGGTACGTAGGCCGCACAAATGGTATTTTTCCCAATCGGGTTATACACTTCAAGAGTATTATGCAAGGGTTTTACAGGTATGTGCAAACACTCGGCAAAATTTACCGAAATAAAAGAGTGTGTGGCACCACAATCAAAAAGCACAAAGGCCGCTTGGTTAGCGACAAAAAGGGTACCTTGCACTAGGTCGCCCTTGGTCAACTGCTCAGCCTTGGCTGAGTAGACACGTCCCGGCGCCCTCTTTTGACCGCTCGTCTGTGGTGGTGGCGACTGATACTGCTGTTGCGGCAGTGGCGGCCGAGGGAGCAAAGGTGCTCCGCTGGTCTGCCTGGAATCATCAGCCGCCTTTTTGCGGCAATCACGGACGTAGTGGCCCATCTTGCCACAATACAGGCATCCGCCTGTGTCGAGCGGGCACGCCTGCCCAAAGTGAGATCGCTGGCATCTGGGGCATACGCTGCCAGCCTGCTGCCTGGCTGGAGGATTGCCCTGTGGCCGTTGACGCTTCGAAGGAGGATATCGTTTCCTTCCTCCTTCGCTCTTTACAGGAAGGAACGGTCGTTTGCCTGAGTCGCCGGAAGGTGTCTTCGGCTCACCACCCGTAGCGGGTGGCCTCCTGCCCTGAGCACTCTTAGTGCGCTCCCATGCTTCACTCAGAACGGTAGCGGCAGCAACTGCCGCAGAGAAGGTCGAGGGCATGCTCGTTAGGACCCGATGCATGAGTCCCTCCTTCAGCCCCCGAACAAACTTTCCTGCTCGCTCGCGATCATCCGCGAACAGGTTAGGGCAGTAGGGTTCCAAACTCTGGAATTTGGCGATGTAATCCGTCAAACTCGAATTGCCCTGGCAGAGCTCCAAGAACTCCACCTTCTTCTTCTCCCTTGCGTGAGGTGGGAAGTAGTTCTCCAAGAAAGCCTTCCTGAAAGCTTCCCAAGGAATGGGCGAAATTCCCGAAAACTGCACACCCCGCGCCATGTCCCACCAACTGCGGGCATTCCCCTTCAGCCTGAAGGTCCCGAAAAGCGTCTTCTTGTCATCGGGTACTGACAAGACCTCGTACACTCGTTCTACCTCCTTCACCCAGTTATCAGCCATATCTGGGTCGGGCTTGCCGTCGAAGGTCGGGGGGTCAAGCTTCAGAAATTTCTCATACGTCACTGCGGTATGCGGGATCGGCTCAGGAACGGGCGCTGGTTCCCTTTGGGAACGAATTTGGTCTCGCATAGCCGCTGCCAGGGAACCCAGGGAATCCATCACGAATCCCCGCTGATCTGACCATTCGTCAGCAGACCCTTCGTTCGAGTTCCTTGCCATCCTTGGAGTAAACAAGGAATACCCATAATTAGAAATTTTAGGAAACTCAAAACAAGCAAAAACATAAGTACTATTCATGTTTAACATGAGTAGTTTATGAAACCCCAACAATGCTGGTATACACACAAAACACGTCAAGCCACTTAACTTAACAATGCCTTGAGCACCTACTAAGCAAGAGGAAAAGTATACTCACAGTGCGATGCGGATGCCCAATGGTCAAGAATCCTTGCTTCCCTTAGCTCTGATACCAAGTTGTAACACCCCAAAATTTCAAGCTTGCAAACCTTTCGAAAAAAAAAGACAAGAGACTAAAAAGGAATCTCTTCATCTCAGAGATGATTTACGAAATCAGCGGAAGACTATACTTTTATTAATTTCAGAAAGGCAAGCTGACAACTTTGAGCGCGTTAGCTAAAAGAACCAAAACGCACAACACATGCTACTTGCGGACACTTGGAAAAGCCACTTTCATTTAAGAAGTTCTCCAAATAGTACAAAATTAGGATCTCCCAAGGAAAATCCGTTACAAAACCCCAAACAACAGGACGCGAGCTAAGAGCAGGAAGAAGAACGTCTTGGAGCCATCTAGCCATCGCGCCATCGCCTGTGGTGTACCTAATCATCACCTGTACCCATAGAATGGGTTAGTTTCACAAAAAACTAGTAGGCGCACAAGAGAGACTACAAGGATCTGAATTATGTAATTTAATTCAGTAAGTTACACAGTTTAAAGCAAATATGCAGTTAAACATGTGAGCAATGCATGCAGATAACCAGTGCAAACGCGTAAGTAGTGCAAGCGAATACGTAGTGCAAGTGAATAAGTAGTGCAACGAATCAGTAGTGCAAGCAAGTCGGTGGTGCAAGCGAGTCAGTAGTGCAACGAATCAGTAGTGCAGCGAATCAGTAGTGCAACGAATCAGTAGTGCAGCGAATCAGTAGTGCAAGCGAGTCAGTAGTGCAGCGAATCAGTAGTGCAGCGAATCAGTAGTACAACGAATCAGTAGTACAACGAATCAGTAGTGCAGCGAATCAGTAGTGCAACGAATCTCACGGCCCAGCAACCAAAGTGAACAGACTTTATGTTCCGATATTACTGGCCTGCGGGTACGCGCAAGCAAAACATAGAAACAACTGAGACTAGTTCGGGCGTCTATTATTCTATGTATTTTCAATAACCCGAATAGCTAGTTGAGTCCGCTCCAAAGGGGACGGCTTTAGCCGAGAGAGGATTCCCCAGAGGCTGAAAAGCAGTGCCACGGATGCATCCAACTTCTGCAGAAGTGTTAAGCTAACTATTGTAGCCCCTTTCCCCTAACTCCAATGACTGGGGAGCCGGATCTTTGCCCGTGGGGTGGTTGTTAACAACCTGTCCATTGGAGTTTTTGTACCGATCTGTCCTCTCCCTTGACAGACAACCAGAAGCGAACGGGTGCGTTAGGGGTTGCTTAACTAACGACCCATTCTATGCTGTGGTCTTTAAACCACTCGAGCATCTTGCCTGTGAAGGCGAATGTGAGGCCATTTATGTGATTACAACAGTTTGCATTTAGCGTTGTTCGAGGTCGCACGACCGTCTCATCCGATCATCGCAGTACTAGACGTGTCGTGCACGACTATAAGTACTCTACGATAAAGGGGGTATAGCTCCTCAATAGAAGCCTCAACAGGAGTGTTTCACAAAGATGTAAAGTTTATCAACTTTACTCTATCTTTTGAAACAGCAGTACCTTGTGCCAACATGATGCATGTGATTATCTCGAATCACATCCGCTATCGGGGTATCTACATGTCTCGCATGACTCGATACCGGCCTCGATAGACGAGATACGGGTTTCTCAACAGAACACCCGCTAAGAAGTTCGCTCGCTCCCGACTAAACTCTTGTCGCAAGAGGGAGAGTGGTAAATGCTCCTTGCATCCTCCACGAGGATGCCCTTAAGGCATCCGCAAAGAGCAAGAACCTGCACGTCATCTGCAACAGCCAGGCAATACCAACACGTATGCAAAAGCAAGAGGCTAGGCGCAGAGCGCGACGGCAAGGTAAAGGGCAAGGATTTGCGAAACCGCATCCTTGAGTGAAGTGGATACTCGTATAAATATATACATATATATATATATATATATATATATATATATTCAATGGTCGCTTTTAGTTCAATTGAACTTAATTCAAATATCCAAGTCTTCCGTGCAATTTTCCCCTACCTTGGAGGGTTACGAGCTTGCTGACGTCTGCGGACGTACACGATTGATGGCTCGAGTCGCGGAGCGCGAGTGGGATCCGTCGTAGCTGCAAATATGCGATATTAACAAGCAAACTCTGACAAAAGCAAAAGCAAGGCAAAGACTCGACTTTTCCGATACATAGGGTTGGGGCCAACCGTCCCAATTGACTCGAAAAGAAGATGGGGCAGGATCAAAAGACTCTAGCTGCCAAAAGAGGGGTGTAGTCAAATGCGAACAGACGACTCACGCTACTAGGAATTCCTCGTTGGAGACCAACAATTGTAATGATCTGTCCCCATCACGATATAGCTTCCAAAGATTCCCCGGGCTTGTCGGCCAAGGGTATCGGCTTGCGCACAAAGGGCAGGGGGCCATCGGCCCCTGCTGGCAACAAAAAGGCAGGGGCCATCGGCCCCTGCTGGCATAACAAAAGGCAAGGGCCATCGGCCCCTGCTGGCATAATAAAAAGGCAGGGGCCGATGGCCCCTGCTGACAAACTAAAAAGGCAGGGGCCATGGGCCCCTGCTGGCACAAACAAAAGGCAGGGGCCGATGGCCCCTGCTGGCATAACAAAAGGCAAGGGCCATCGGCCCCTGCTGGCATAATAAAAAGGCAGGGGCCGATGGCCCCTGCTGACAAACTAAAAAGGCAGGGGCCATGGGCCCCTGCTGGCACAAACAAAAGGCAGGGGCCGATGGCCCCTGCTGGCATAACAAAAGGCAAGGGCCATCGGCCCCTGCTGGCATAATAAAAAGGCAGGGGCCGATGGCCCCTGCTGGTACAATAAAAAGGGGCAAGGAGGAGGGGCTCGGCCCCTCCCCTGCCGTAACAAAAAAAACAGGGAGGAGGGGCTCGGCCCCTCCCCTACCGAAACGGAGAGCAGGGAGGGGTGTCGTGCCCCTCCCCTGCTAAAAGGGGGCAAAGGGAGGGGGTTTGACCCCTCCCGTGGCCACACAGAGAAATGATGGAGAGAGAGAGAAGAGACGGAGAGGGAAAAAAGGGAGAAAGAAGAAGCGATGGCGTACCAGGGGGTTTTCGGAGGAACTCGCCGAAGAGGAGCTCGCCGGAAGGAAAAGGGGGGGGGGTCGCCGATGTCGGTGGCGGCGGCTGTCGGGGGTCGCCGGCGTCGGTGACCGTGGACGAGCGAGAGAGGGAAACGGAGAGACAGAGAGCGAGTGGCGGTGAGGGGGGTTTCGTAACCCTCCTCCCGCCTGCCTCGCTGTCTTTTAATGACAGCGAGGGGCGGTGGCCCGGGTCGGGTCCGGGTCGGATCCGGATCCGGCCCAAACCAATTTTTTTTTTTTTTGATATTACACTGACCCAGCTGACATTGAATGCATATAGCTTAGGCATGGTTTGGTAGGACCATATTGAGGAGATATTTTCATGCTCACATAGACTTAGGTCTAAATACAATCCTCCTCAATTTAGGATCTGAATGCAAACAATGTATGCTTCTTCAAAATTTTCAAAATCTATCTCTCTAAGACTTAGAGCCATCTATTTCTTGCATGTGATCATTTTTTGAAATCTCCATTACCTATATTGTCCCGGTCTTCACGTTGCTGGCCTCTCTTCCAGAACCATAGTTCGGGACAGAGCCCCACAACTGGGCCAACTATTTGGGTTAACAACCCCCTACCACGTACCGCGGGCCACAGTCCGAAGTATATCGGTAGGCGCTCAAGGATGTTGGAAAACCTTACCTTAGAACCGGAGTTGAAATTCTATGCCACGTACCTCGGATTTCGATTCGAGTATATCGGCATAACTGGATCGGACAAAGATGATCTGAACTTAGAGTTAGGATTAAGGTCCTACAGCTGTTTTCAAAATGATGCATCTAGAGTCAGCCTTTTAGGGAGTGCTGAATGTGCATAAATGTTTGTGCAGGATGTGATTTTATGTGTATGATTTCCTCAAATTTTTACATTTCCCAATATTTTCCAACTTATTAGGCCTTTTTCAAAACATCCTTATTTTCCACGAGATCTTTTCTCAAACCCTGGATGATTTTCTCAAATATCCCATTTCTTTCAAAACTCCAGGTGATTTTCTATTCCTCTGTTCTACTGGATCTCGAATTTCCAACCTTATTCCATTCCTGCCTGCAAATTTTTGAAATTTCAAATTTTGCTTCAAAAACTTTTCCATATCTCCCAGTATATCTTCCAAATTTTATCCAAATTTTTGACATGTCCTTCCATTCCCATCATTTGTTTTCCCTCAAGAGTGTCACTTTCAAAATTCTTTTTCCCATCATGCTAAAACATCCCATGTTGTTCTGCAGAGGGCATTGGCATAGTTGTGTGATCCTGACAAGATCAAAGACCGTGCGTGCTACTTCAGCACATTAGTTACAGACAGTGAGTGAGAAATGGATTCTATAAAGTCTGTCAAAGAGGGAGCTCAGACCATCAAGGAGAAGATTGATCCCGCCATATATCGGTTGTTCAAAAGAATGATGATTGAGATATTATCCGAGCAAGCTGAAGCCAATTTCGGAAAAGTTCCTGTTAAAGAAGGGGCATCGATCACCATCCCTATGAGCATCATTGGAGACCACAACAGGGCAACCAGTTCTAAACCCAGCAACAACAAAAACAGAGGCAGTCAAAGCAGCAAGTTAGAAGAGTCTAAAGATTTGAAAGAAAAGTATTCTAGAATCCAGAATAGACCTTTTCAATCCAGCCCTCAGCAAAAGGAAAAAAATCAAGGAAAACCAAAGCGCGGAAACTGGAGCGGCGATCGAGATTTCACTCCTATAGACAAGCCACTCGACGAAGTCCTTGAATACATGTTGATTAAGGGATTAGTGAAGCTCCCAAAGGCCACAAGTCCTCCCACCATCATGGGAAGGTTCAAGAATCAGTTTTGCAAATTCCATCGGGCAGTAGGGCATGACACGGATCGATGTTTTGTCTTCAAAAACATTGTGCAAGACTATATTGATAAGAACCTGTTTGTTAAAAGCAGAGAAGAAGAACATCCAGTAGCCCTAACCAAGAAAGAAGTCAAAGAAGTCAGCATTCAACAGAAATCCAACAATCCGAAGAAGATAAAGCGTGATGGTTGGAGTTATGATCGCGAGTTTACTCCTTTAGGTGAGCCAATCGAAGAAATTCTTGGATATCTGCTCGCAAAGGATATGATCAAACTTCCAAGGATTGTGGATCCTCCCGTCACCATGGGGAAATGGAAAGATTGTTTCTGCGAGTTCCATCGGGCAATGGGGCACGATACTGAACGTTGCTTCGTTCTAAAAAATATTGTACAGGACTACATCGATAAAGAGCTTTTGGTGCCGGAAGAAAGGGAGGGACGAGTTGCAGTCCTGACCACGCCTCTCCCAGATCACCCTGAAGAATGACAATGCCAATGCCAATGCCTTCTCATTTTGTCATATTTATTTTTGTCAGGACGATATAGTCCTAGTGGTTTTCCTTTTTCAAGTTGTCATCCCTTTTTAAGGCAAAAAAAAAAATCATCAACTTTTCTCGTTTAATTATGACATTCTTCTTTTGGTTGTTCTGCTTTGTTATTATTCTCTCTCCCCCATTACACTGGGACATCTTTTTGAAAATTTGTTTTCAAGCATTCTATATGCAGGCAGGATAAACAAATTCCTCATTTCATGCACTTGTGCATTCATATGCATCAACTCATATTCATTTGCATTCAATTGCATTAATAACAATCCAGTCGGTATTGGGATTTCAACAAACAGTCCCATTACAATTCCTAATGATCCAAAGATCATCGCCAATACTAAACCAAAACCCAGCACTCGAACTGGTATTATTTCAAAATCCAGTATTCAAGCTGGTACATTTTCAACTTTTTGGAAAACCGAGTTCCGACTCGGGTTTTTATTCAAATCATTTTCCTTTGTTGATCCGGGTTCCGACTCGTGATCTCTCTAACTTATTCGAGCCTTGACTCGAACTCTTCATTTTCCTTTGTTGATCCGGGTTTCGACTCGTGATCTCTCTACTTTACTCGAGCCTTGACTCGAACTCTTCATCTTCCTTCGTTGATCCGGGTTCCGACTCGTGATCTCTCTACTTTATTCGAGCCTTGACTCGATTTCTTCATTTTCCTTTGTTGATCCGGGTTCCGACTCGTGATCTCTCTACCTTATTCGAGCCTTGACTCGATTTCTTCATTTTCGTTTGTTGATCCGGGTTCCGACTCGTGATCTCTCTACCTTATTCGAGCCTTGACTCGATTTCTTCATTTTCCTTTGTTGATCCGGGTTCCGACTCGTGATCTCTCTACCTTATTCGAGCCTTGACTCGAACTCTTCATTTTCTTTTGTTGATCCGAGTTCCGACTCGTGATCTCTATACCTTATTCGAGCTCAGATTAGAGCTCTTCATTTTCTTTTGTTGATCCGAGTTCCGACTCGTGATCTTTATACCTTGTTCGAGCTCAGATTAGAGCTCTTCATTTTATTTTGTTGATCCGAGTTCCAACTCGTGATCTCTATACCTTATTCGAGCTCAGATTAGAGCTCTTCATTTTCTTTTGTTGATCCGAGTTCTGACTCGTGATCTTTATACCTTGTTCGAGCTCAGGTTAGAGCTCTTCATTTTCTTTTGTTGATCCGAGTTCCGACTCGTGATCTCTATACCTTGTTCGAGCTCAGATTCAAGCTCTTCATTTTCTTTGTTGATCCGGGTTCCGACTCGAGATCTCTTTATTCATTCGAGCTCTTCATTTTTCTTTGTTGATCCGGGTTCCGACTCAAGATCTCTTTATTTGTTCAAGCTTTGATTCGAGCTCTTTATTTTTTGTGGATCCGGGTTCCGATTCGAGATCTCTTCGAGCTTGTCATTCTCTTTTGTTGATCCGGGTTCCGACTCGTGATCTCATTACCTTACTCGAACCCTGAATCGAGTTTTTCATTTTCTTTTGTTGATCCGGGTTCCGACTCGAGATCTCTTTCCCTTATCCAAGCTTTAATTCAAGCACTTCATTTTCCTTTGTTGATCCGGGTTCCGACTCGTGATCTCATTATCTTATTCGAGCTCAAATGCAAGCTCTTCATTCTCTTTTGTTGATCCGGGTTCCGACTCGTGATCTCTCTACATCATTCGAGCTCAGATTCGAGCTCTTCTTTTTTTTGTTGTTTTTTTGTTGATCCGGGTTTCGACTCGAGATCTCTTTATTCTTTCGAGCTCAGATGCGAGCTCTTCATTTTCATTTGTTGATCTGAGTTCCGACTCGTGATCTCTTTATCGTCATTCGAGCTCAGATTCGAGCTCTTCATTTTTCTCTGTTGATTTGGGTTCCGACTCGTGATCTCATTACATCATTCGAGCTCAGATTCGAGCTCTTTATTTTCTTTTGTTGATCCGGGTTTCGACTCGAGATCCCTCTATTCATTCGAGCTCAGATTCGAGCTCTTCATTTTCTTTTACTGATCCGGGTCCCGACTCGTGATCTCTATTTTATTCGAGCTCTGACTCAAACTCATCATTCTCCTTTGATTAATCCAAGTCATTTCAATCATCAAAGTCTGTCAATTGCTCAAGTTTGACATTTTGCCCTCCAAATTTCAATTTAAGTCCTCAAATTAGGCAATTCTCCAATTTCGACCTCTGGGTCACCCGATTTCCAATTCTCAATTTCAATTACCAATTTCCAATTCTCGACCTGCGGGTCAACCAATTTCCAATTTTCGACCTTCGGGTCAATCAATTTCCAAATTTCGACCTCTGGTCAAATTAATTCTCAATTTCGACCTTCGGGTCACACAATTTTGACCTTTCGGTCAACCAATTCTCAATTTCGACCTTTTTGGTCAAATCAATTCTCAATTTCGACCGTCAGGTCATCCAATTTCGACCTTTGGGTCATTCAATTCTCAACAACCAATTTTCCAATTTCCAATTTCGACCTTTGAGTCAATCAAATCGCAATATCCAATTTCAAATCATTTTCTCTTGCGAGAGACCCTTTTTAGGGAGAGTTCGAGGGAGCTCGTTCTTTTCGCATGCTATCCAATTCGTTCACTTAGCCCCTTTTTAGGGAGAGTTTGAAGGGACTCGCGTCTTTGTGAACCGTTTGCAAAACAATTTCCAATTTCACACAAGAAACCCTTTCAAAGGAAGAGGCTCGACGGAGACTCGCTTTTCTTGTGACCCCCCAATTTCATACTAGGCCATCTTCGTCATGAAAGACCCTCTTTGCAGGGAGAGTGTGATGGACTCGTTCCTTTCATGACCCAATTTTCAGACCTCACTATTATCGGCCCCCTTTCCATAAGAGAAGCCTAATATTAGGGAGCTTTGACGAAAGCTCAATTTCTCTTCGAAAGTTCGTTTTGCAAACACCTCCTCTTTAGGGAAGAGAGGAGTATTTCCCATTTTCCATTCAGGTAAGGGCTAAGCCTGAGTCTCTCTTTTTGGGGAAAAAGAGAGGAGAATTTTCGTCACGGATGCGTTGAGCCGGATTTCAAATACTCACTTTCACTAAGGATTTCAAGAAAATTTAGTCAATTTGTCAAATTATTTGTTGATTTCAGAATCTTTATTGCACTAATCAGTTTACCTTCAGCATTACTTCCAAAAGAGTGAAGCTTTTGCGAAAAGAGATTCAAAATTCAAATTCTTTTTATTGGCCAACCAAAAGGATGAAGGATAAGTCCTCGATATGGCCAGAAAAGAAGATTCAATGTTATTGAAAAGTCGTAGATGATTGATATTGATCACAGTTATGGCACATCTTTAAGGATTATTCTTGTAAAGACAAGGCAGTGGAAATATCTTGAGTGCTAGAAAAGAGAGCATTTACCCAAGCCCGTTTCCTCAAAATCACCTAAGTTGCAATTAAATATCCGCAAAAGGGATCTCTCACCTGTCGTCAAGATGAAGGCGAATTAGGCGAGTAGACCCCCGATGCCAAAGAAGATTCGAAACATCTCCAAGATGACGGAGTTTGTGACGGATCCTTCCAGGGAAAGTCCAAAGCACTGTCGAGATGAAGGCAGATGCGATGAACCTCTCGACAATCCCTAAAAGATATTTAATTTCAGCTATCACCCAAAGATCTCCAAACCCATCGCCCAAGAAGGATCGAAACATCTCCAAGATGAAGGAGTTTGTGACGTACCCTTCCCAAAAGAGAGAAAGAGATGAAAAAGAAAGAGAGAAAAAGAAAGAGAGAAAAAGTCAGAACATCTCCAAAATAAAAGAGAATGCAGCCAAAACCCAGAGAGCCAAAAGAGTGCAGAAAGATTATCAAGAGAGAAGCTCTCAGGATATCAAACTGCCAGATCTATCAAGAATCCTCTTTAATCTTGTGAAATTCTACTATCAATACTCTTTCATCAATTGCTTTCATAATATCAAATTCTCTTTTCTGCTCATATCAAGGAAATTGATAGCTTCCTTGAAGACGGTCAATCACAAGCAATTTGGATTTCTAATCTCGATTCCACGAAGTGAACCCTGTTTGGAGGTAATGCTTTGGGTAGAAAAGAAAGAATATCTTTGCAACCATGTGCGACATTTTCAAAAATTTTGAATCAACAGCAAAATTTCCAACATTTTGGCAATATTTTCTAGCTATCCTGACATGAAGTGAAAGCTTGATGTCCGTTTTCGATGCATCCTGACACCAATTTTAAATCCCTCCTAAGGACTTGATTCCTTCCCTTCTTTGAGAGCATGAACTCTCAAATTTGCACACTTCCCTGTGTCCCCACTGTCCCACCATAGACAGTCCCATTTCGGTTCGAGGTCGAACCACCAATCATTTCCCGCAAAAGGCAATTTCAAAAGCTGATTTTAGTCTCAGCAATGAGACGCCCAAAACCAATCCCTTTTCAAGCTTTAGGGACCCCATTTTCCTTCCTTTTGCAAAAACCCTATTGGATTTATTGTGCAAAATCCAAAGGTTCCATCATGGTCTCCTCCTTCGATGAGGTATTTCATTTTCCGCCCGATCAGGATAAGGGTACAAACCTGAGCCTCATTCAAAGAGGTATTTCATTTTCAGCCCAATCAGGTTAAGGGTACAAACCTAAATCTCATTTTAATGAGATATTTTCATTCCCCAATCAGGTCAAGGGTTAAAACCTGAGTTTCGTTCCATACGAGGTATTTCTGTCCCATCCAGGTTAAGGGAAAAAACCTGAACTTCGCTCTTTCAGAGCAAATCTATTTCCTCTTTATTCTCCATTTCATATCTACCGTCTTCCTTGGGCTAATTTTCTTCATACCCAGTCAGATTCTTTTAACTAGGGCATTTTATATAGCCCAAATTTGGTGTGTTTTCTTTGCCACTAAGCTCGACCATAAGCCGGCTTAGTAGCAAAGAGGGGCATCTGTAAACACCCCAAATTTTCACTCACTTCTTGACATCGCCCTCAATCGGCACATTTCAGTTCTCCGGAAGCAATGAAGGGCAAAATGGTCATTTTCCAAGATTGAACCTTGCAGAAGGTCCAAAATTTCATTCTTGAGCCTCAAAATCTCTATATTTAGGTTCAGAGACATCTTCAAATGGCAAAATTTCAAATTCCTTTTTTCTGGACCAAAAGGTAAAATTTCCAAGTCCGAGCTCAGAGTGACATTTCATAGAAAACGTCTTTGCATAGCATTGCATCATTTCATTGCACAACATGTCATTTTGAGATCCAGAACTCCTGAGTTTCAAAATTGTCCATCCAGATTTGATTTTTAAACTTTTTCAAATTGATTTTTAAAACCCTGGGATTTCAAAATTGCCAATCTTTCCCATTTTACCCCCAGGACTTTGAATTACAAAAATTTTCTCAAGAAAACAATCTGAATATTTGGATATTGATTTTAAAGATTTTATCTCAAAACTTTTTGCAAAAGATTTTAAATTTCTTTACAAATTTTGTTTTTACATTTATCCATATTTTTGCCCTGAAAACCCAATTTTTCCAAATTCTTGAAAAGCAAATGATGTTTTATCTCATATTTTCAAATAAATGGAGCGGGACCCGCCTTTGAACTAGCATCATACTCAGACTCTCAGGTAAGTATCTTATTCTCAAGTGGGACCCACCCGGAGTTCATACCAATTTGCAAAATTGTCTTTTTCATTTCTTATTTATTTTTATTTTATTTTTTTAGTCAGTGGGCCCACACACATGTGGCACCCCAATTGAAAATAAAAGACTTTCAAAAACAAAACAAAACTTTATTTTCAAAAGGATTTTAAAAGTGGGTTGAGGTGGCATTTCCATAAAAGCCTTTCATTTTTTTTTATTTTATTTCTTTTTATTTGTTTAAATAAAGTTTTTTTTTTAGAAGGAGGCAGCCTTAAATGGCACAGCCGAACTTCCAAAAAAAAAAAAAAGTAATAAATTTGATTTCTATCTAAACTTAGGAAATAAAACAAGGTTTTGAAAAAAAACTAAAGAGGCGCCTCTTTTAAAATAGCAAGCTTTCAAAGCAATGAGGCATCGGTTTCATGCCTTTGCAAAAATTTTCAACAAAATTTTCAAAATTTTTTTTTAACGGAACCTCATTAAGGGAAGGGGATGCGTTGCTTTTGTAGAGGAAAGGAAAGTTTTTCTTCTTTAGAAAGGGAGACACTCACGAAGGAAAGGAGGAGGATCTTTTGATTTGGGTTTTCGATTTTTTTTGGTAGGGAGCCAAAGGAGGAAAGAAAGAGGCATTTTGGAGCTTCAGCCAACCATTTTTGAGGAGGAGAGCCATCTTCAGCAAAGGGGGCGACGTCTTCACGGACCTTCAGCAGATTTCTTTCAAGCCATCTTCAGCCCTAGCCATTGGAGGATCGAGGGCCATCTTCAGTCCTTCAGCCCAGCCAACGTTGGCATCTCTTTCAATCCACCATCCTTCAGCTGTAGCAGAGATTCAGCCTTTATCGCCCACTTTTCCTTTGCCCCTAACCCTCCAGCATTTCCCCTTTCACCTCCAACGATTGCTATCCATCTACCTTCAGCCCAGCCTCTTCATCAGCTCCTTCACGTTACCTTCAGCCAACTGCTACCCATCTACCCTAAATTCAGCCACAGGACCTCCACTCGCTGCCATCATCCTTCTTCAGCCCCGCCAGTAAGAGGCTGAGCGTGGAGCTCTTTCACCTCCACCGGTTGGCTCAACAGCAGAAGATCGGCCATCACCATCCTCTACGTTACCTTCAGCCTTCCCAGCTTCTCCAGCCAACAGGAATCCCAGCCGATTGCCATCCCCACTTCAGCCACAGACCATCCAGCGTGAACCCAGCTGCAGAAAAAACGATTTTCATTCGCTCTCTGCAAATCATTTGGAACAGGGGATATACAGACAAATTCCTATTTTCTGGAGTTGTTGATGGAAGGAATATCTGGGTTAAGGATCTGACTGCATCTGTTAGCACCAGTCTGAACTTGAGGCTGTTGTAGGCAAAGGTATGCCATCATTCTTTGATCTTTTCACTTGATGCACTGCTCAAGCTAGTGGTGGAAGTTCGTTTTTTTTTTTTTCTTTTTTAAGAAAGAAAAAAAAAAGAGTTACGTGAAAGTTTGCTGATACTGCTACTGTATATCATTCATTCAAATAAGTTTGTTGTTTTCACCTCTTGCTCTCTGCTGCACACTGCTGTTGATCTTGCAAATGAGACAAAGATTGACAATGAAGTCAATACATCATTTTAGGTTCCTGTTCATCTTGACTATATAAAGTCCAATTCTCTGATTTCCTGTTTTAACATGAAAAAAAAAAGAGCCTAAATCATTATCCTAATGTATACTTCCAGTTTTCAATTTTTTAATAATTGCATGTCTAGAATATTTTTTTTTACTCCATTCTTGATCAAGCTGTGTGCTGGACATTAACAGTCTATTTGAATAGGTCCCTAAATGTTCTGAGAGCTGCATTAATTACACTTGAACTTTGTATTACAAAACCTACAGCTGATTGTGAGCAGTGAGCTGCGTACACTTCAGCCAATTTTCTAAATATATGTCCACCTTCAGGTATTTTCTGGCCCTGTGGTAACACTCAAAGTTTTCAAGGACAATGTGCTGGTCCGAGAGTTCCTTGTCATAATTCCTTATTTTCGTGGAATAGTTGTTTTTTTTTTTTTTTTATGGTAAGAAATGGTGATTTTAATCATCTAGTGGAAGTGCCGGTGTATAATATATCAAAGTTCCATTATATATTCTGCTGCATCTGCTTCTATTCACAATCATGAAGAGTATGCAGAGGAGATATCTTCCAATGAATGCCAAGCTTCAAAGAGGCAAAAAATAGATGCTGGTCATCTGTGTAAAGTACATCAGCTACATGATATAAAACAACCAATATCTTTGATTCCTAAGGCCCTCATAAGAATACCATGTCAAAGCAACCTCTCCAGCTGCTTGGAGAGACATGGCTCTGGTCCAAGTAACAAGTGTTCGTTAATGGATAGGTATGTTGATGGCATTCATGAACAAGCTAAGTTGAGATTGACTGTGCCAAGAGAAACATCATGTCCCTACCTTAGTTATGAAATTTTCCACTGCAAAATGTGTGTATATAGCCTCAATTTGCAGAAAAGAAGTAAGATATCCATCACAATGATATCTCACTACTTCTTTTTTCCAAATTCACATTTGTCATACTACCTTAAAGTTTCCCCTGTATATATGTGAGAATTTCTGTACATTAGCATAATAGTTCTAATTTCCATCAACCACCTGTGTATTTCAGTTGCTCTTCATTCCATATGTGTCCATACCTCTTTTATGCAGAAGTGCAGTCTTAACAATCGGCTATGTTCATGAACGGATATATCCATATCCGTTCATGATCTCTTGACCATATTTTGCATGCTTCATTATTGGTATATGGGGAAGCTCCATACCCATTTTTATTGAAAAATACATTATAATTTGAGAAATACAGCTTTGTGAAATTGCCTACAGAAACTGTATATACTTGTATTTTCTGATTTTACCCATTATATGGATTTTCCATTTATATGTATATGTTTCTCATTACATGTATATATATATCTATATATATATATATATCTATTGTATATCTACCTATATGTATATGTGTATATGTATATATGGATATATATATGTGTATATATATGTACAGATAGACTTATATATGTATATATATCCCTTCATGTACACTTATCATCACATATATTTTCTTTTATTTTATTTTTTTTTGTGAATATATCTTCATTATCATATATCATTCATCATAAATTCAAGTATTTCTACATTTACTTGCATATCCTTGTTACATATAGTATATATGTCCATTCCCTCGGTTATCTGGTATTAACTCTCTTTTTGCAGGAAAATCTAGAAGATGCTGATTCCTTGGCTCCATTTCAATTTTCTTTTACTTTATGTTATGCAATGTAACAATCCAATGTAAACCTTGGAATAAGATTTACTTTTACTGCTTAGATTAGGCCGCATCTCATATAGTTTGATTTCAGTAATATCCTGATTTTATGATGCATATATCTAAATTTTCAAAATTCACCGTGAATGAACACGAATGGCATGTGCACCAACTCTTAGAGAGTTGATGAACTCGGTTGAATCCATATTTACGGCCCTAGTCGGAATATGGACGAGACCCAGATCCATCATCTTTCTACTAGTCACACTGAGCCTACACTCTTAGGCTATCTTGAAAATGCACCTCATATTTCCAATGTTTTCAAAATATTGTGAATTAACTCAAATAAATTCTGAACATATTCATGGCCACAGTCAGAATATGTGAAGGATTTACTTTGGCTTAATCCACATTTTTCCAACAAATTTTTCAGAAAGTTTTTCAAAGTGCATTCATTCATTCAAATCATCTGCATCATTCGTTTTTCTCATGATTTTCTCAAAAGATTTTCACTTCATGGAATCGATTTTCTCAAGAAACTATGATGATATTCGGAGTTGGATTTCCCAAATCAAATGTTTTCCTATGATTTTCCTTAAAATATTATTTTCTTAAGATTCTTTTCAAAAGGAATTTCTTATCTTTCTCAAGAATCCAAGTTGATTTTCAGACATTTCAAATATAAGATTCTCAGGAATTCAATTTCCTGAGTTTTGAATTTCCTTCTCCAATGAGTTTTCCTACAAAATTTTCTATCATTTTTCTAAGAAAACTCTCAAAATCCGAGTTTTTCCTGACAAGTGCTTTCCTTTTCAAATATTCATCCTTTCTCAAGAATTCCTTCCATTTTCCTGAGATTCTCATTTCTTCAGGGTTTTCTAAGTTTTATAAACTTTCTCAAAATTTTCCTGAGATTCTTATTTCCTCATGTTTTTCAAGTCTTTCTAAGCTTTCTTAAGATTTTTCTGAGATTCTTATTTCTTCATGGTTTTCCAAGTCTTCCTAAGCTCTCTCACAATTTTCCTGAGATTCCCATTTCTTCATAATTTTTCAAAGCTGATAAATTTCCTCAAGATTTTCCTGAGATTCTCATTTCTTCATGATTTTCCAGATCTTTATAAAATTTCTCAAGATTTTCTCGAGATTCTCATTTCTTCATGATTTTCCAAGTCCTTATAAACTTTCTCAAGATTTTCTCGAGATCCTCACTTCTTCAAGATTTTCTAAGTCTTTATAAATTCTCTCAAGATTTTCCCGAGATTCTCATCTAACTTTCTCAAGATTTTCTTGAAATTCTCATCTCTTCAAGATTTTCTAAGTCTCTATAAACTTTCCTGAGATTTTCAAACCTTCTTCGCCTGAGTTTCCTGAGAGATTAATTTCCATATTTTCCTGAGAAATGCTTTTCAATTGCAAATACTTTCTAAGCATACATCATAGTTTTTCAACTTATATTTTACCAAATCTCATAGCACATGCCTGAATTTTATGTGCATTTAGGATAGAACACAATTTCGATAATTTCGCTAAGTCAAGCATAATTTTGGTCCTTGGTTCGATTACCCCTGTTAAAGGCGGCAGGAACGGTCGAACCTCGTACCGACAGGTCGAGCCCCATCCCATGGATTTTCCCGCAATTTTCAAAACGGAGGCGAGTTTTTCAAAACAATTTTCAAAATCCGGTCAAGTTTGAATCGCGAAAGCATTTCCCTCTCTCTTCCGCAAGGAAGGGAAGACGGGAAAAATTTTGCGACGATAACAGCGCCTAGCAATATTTTATTTTTTAAACCTCTTTCTGAAAAATGGCAAAATTATAAATAGTTTTTTTTAGCAAACCCTAGGCGTCTTTGGCTGTGTTTGGATGCCCCTTGCAGTGAATCTACTCCAGCAACTCCTTCCCCTCCATCTCCTACACGTTTTGGCCATTGAAGACCGGCCTATGCTTGGTTTCCAAGCATATTTTGATCCCTCTTTCGTTTTCTTTTCATTTCTTTCTTTCTCCTTGCTATAGTTTCACCATTTTTCTATATTTTTGCAGGTGTAGCAGAGGTGGAGACCATTAACCTTGTGCGGGAGTGCGAAACACACCACCAAGGTGAGCCGGCCCTACCTCCATCTGGCTTTCTACACCCTCCGATCGAGAATCGGCTCACATTCCATCGTCGGTGGATCTCCAACGTGTAGCAGCTGCAAAGGTGCCATTTTTGGTGAAGTCCAGCATTCTCGAACTGTGTAGGACGTCCATCTCCAGCCACGGTCCGCTCTTCTTCATCCCCCCGGCTGTCAGATCTTCCAAAAGGTAGGTCTTCTTCTTCCTTCTCTTCTAGCTAAAACCGAAAGTGAGTGTTGGTTTTCTTTTTTTTATTTTATGAGTGTTTCTTGTTTTCTTTTTGTTTTCAACCTTAGAATAGAGTTTGTGCATAGGCCAGCACGTTAGCTTAGGTTTATTTATTTGATTGATTCATTTGAATCGAGTTTTTGTTGATTTTTCATCCTTTTTATAAAAATCGGCTAGATCTTCATCTAGCCGATTCTTCCTGTTTGTCATAGGTGTTCTTGGTGCTGTTTTACAGAAAATCCAATAAAAAAAATGTTCATTTTGATTCACCTTAGTCGGTTGTTTGTGTGTTGTGATTGTTTATTCAATTGAAAAGAAAAATCCAAAAAAAAATCGGCTAGACTTATTCTAGCCGATTCTTGATTTTCACAAAAATAATTTTTTGTTTTGATTTTTTTTGTCCAGCATGTGTATTGAGTTGTTTTGCTGAAAATCCCATTTTAAAAGTTCATTTTAATTCATTTTATTCGTGGGTGTTGCTCGTCTTGTTTTGATTGTATTTTTGGAAAAGAAAAAAATCTGCTAGGATTATTCTAGCCGATCTTTGTATTTTCGTTAAATGTGGGTGTTGATGTTGGTCAATCGTGTGGTTGCTGTGTGTTTTGGGTGTTAACAGCAGTATAAGGTTGTGTTAGTTCATGTCATTCATTTAGGATAGTTCTAAATAATTTTTTTTACCCTCTTGTGTTTTTAGTGTTTTGGATCGTTGAAAAAAAAAATTACAAAAGTCGATTTTTCATTTCTTTATGTTCTTAATAAATTCCAGCATAGTGATGTTCATGTTTGCATTTGGGGAGTTAGGAGTTCTTTTCATTATATTTTAATTTAGTTCTATCAAAATAGTGGTTCCTTAGTAAGTCATTTTTTCTTTTAGTTTAAGTTTTTATTCTTTGTATTTTTTTTTCTTTCTTCTTCTTCCCCAAGGTGGGGCGGCAGCCATTAGAGCTCAATTCGAGCTCTAGGCTGTTTTTGGTATTTCTTAATTGCAATTAGGTATCTTTAATTAGGTTGTCTAGGTTCAATGTATTAGGGTTGTATCTCATAGCCGTTTTTAGGGGGTCATTTAAGTAGGTTTTGGTAATTAGGGCAGCATTTAATTTTAGAAAGTCGTGTTTTTCAATTAGGTCTTTTCATTACCTAGGTGAGTCTTAAATTATTTGGTAGTATTGCCTTAAATTAGAGTTGGAGATTTTGAGAGGGGAGGCAATTAAGGTAATTGCATGTAAAAAGTTTTTGGAAAGAGTGGATTCTCCATAAATCGTGTGGGATATTTAAGGAGGAATTAAGTTTTGAATGTGCATTAAAGTAGGAGTTATTCTTTGATCTTGGAAAGTGTTTTTGAAATTAAACTAAAATTCCAATTTAAGTTCCATGATTTTCAGAAAGGAATAAATGCTCTTTACTCAAGTTGGGAAAGCAAAAATCGTGGGGTTTTCTTCTAAGTTGGACTTTTCATTTTCCAAAGTGAGAATTTAAATACAATCAAGTAGTGTAACTCCCGAATTATGTGGGCGATTTTTGAGAATCCAAATCATTTCAACTTTTGAACATTAAGATTTATTACCTTATTTTTCCAACCTTCTCCATTAAAATCGTTAGCTTTGAAGTAATTCTAGGGTAATTAATAGGTTAATACTTTAGTCAACCTAATTAACTTAGTCAAAACCCTAGGTCAAGCCTAGTTGAGTCAACCCTAAGCCCTACCTAACACAACTCGAGCCTAGTCCAACCTAACCCAAGCTTGGTCAACCAAGACCAAGACCTAACTCGAGTCAAACCCTAGTCTAAACCTAGTGAGTCAACCGAGCTTACCTTATCCCATTCGAGCCTAGTCAAACCTAAGTTGGTTCAAACTTAGTTGAGTCTAAGCCAACCCGAACCTAGTTGACTAAGTCAACCCAAAACCGAATCTAGCTTAAAGCCAAGACCAAGACCAACCCTAGCCAAGTCTAGTCGAGTCAAACCTAACCTAAGTTTAGGTCAACATACTCTATCTCACCCAACTTAACCCAAGCTGAACTTAATAACCCAACCCAAACCTTAGTTGACTAAGTTAAGCCTAGTCAAGACCAAGCCTAACCTAAGTCAAAGTCAAGACCAAACCGAGGTCGAGTCAACCTTAGCCAAGTCAACCCAACTTTAGCTAAGGCTAAACCAAGTTCACCTAAGTCAACCGAACCTACTTGACTAAGTCAACTCAAAACCGAACCCAACTAGTTTGGCCAAACCTATCCGAGTCCACATTAGTCCGAGTCGAGTCAAACATACATAATCCAAACCGCGTTCAACCAAACCAAACCGAACCTAACCAAGCCAAAACCAATCTTAGTTGAGTCAACCGAGTGAACCCTAATCCTAGCCTTTGTTCTTTAGTGAATTAATTTCATTTAGTATTATTTATTTTGATTTTTATACTAATTAGTTTATTTATCTAATTTAGTTTTAGTGTAGAAGTGTGTGTGATTTGTGTATTGTGTGTCGTTGAATGTTATAGTTATTTAGTGTTTAACATAGTAATTAGAATCACCCTTCATTGAGTAGTATAGTTGCATTCGCATCATTAGTTAAACATAGCTAGTCATAATTTGTTTATCGTATTTCCTTCATCATACATTTAGCATAGTTGTAATATTAATCTGCATATACACTGTTATACAGTGTCATTTAGATTGCATTAGGTTTGATTTGTCTTTTAGAGTGTTAAAATAGATTCATAAAGTGAATAGTGCACTCAAATAAAAACCCGATTTTTGCCCTGTCGCACCAGCAGTATTTTCTGTGCAAAAATTCGGTGTTTTCCAAAAACTTTTATTCTATTCACTTTATTGACGTGTTATTTGACTGCAGACCAAATTTCAGCCCATTCAGAGTTGATTTGGTCTGATTTTTAAGCATTTTGCGAAAACCGCTTTTTCTGGATTTCAAATTACAGGACTTTCGATATCCTGATTTTTCCTAGATTTGAAACGCTTATATCTGGAGTTCCAGATACTTTTTTTCCATTCTGTAAAAACTGTCAGATTGTGTAATCTGTCATTTGTAGAACAGAACAAATTTCGGGAAAATTGGACCTCGTTTGCCTTGTCAAACAGTGGTTTTCCGATAACCTATCAAAATGCTATTTTACACTAGTTAGGGGCAGTTTCGTAATTTTCTTAGTTTCGGCATTTTAGACTTGTTTTCAGTAGTTTCTGCATTTTAGGAGTTGCATAATCATCATACAGCATTAGTAGAATTAATTTGGTTAATTTTAGAATTAATTTAGTATTTTATTTAATTTTTGTTTGATAAGTAGCATTTTTTTTATTATTTTCGTAAAATTAGAATTAGTTTTAGTTATTGTTTGCATTGTTAGAATAGAATACTAACTTTGTATTTTTCTGCATTTTTAGGTTGAAAAGCATATTTAGTTTCCAGGGTTATTGTCCAAGTGCGAAGATTCTCTAATTGGTGAAAAGACGGAAATACCCTTAGTGTGGAGCAGAAGACTGAGTGCTTTTTCATTTTCATTTTCATTTTAGTGATTAATTGTAGTTGTATTAACTTTAAAATTGTAGATTGATATTTGTAATTAATAAATCAAATTTTTTAGACATATCGTGATTAATTCCTGTTCCCTGAGGATTCGACCTGTACTTACCACTTTGTGGAAAGTCGGTTTTTATATTTTTTGTTGACGATTTTCCAAAGTTTTATTGAAAATAATTGTTTTAAAAAGATCATTTCAAAATATCAACCAGGAAGCTTTGGAGCTGCATCAAGACACTTTTCGTGAAGATGTGACTCAACAACTATCTTTGATTCAGAAAGAGATTACTTCAATCAAGGATTTGCTCAACTCACTTTTCTGATCTTAGTTGTCTAAACTTTCATACTTTATGGGTTGTAATATTTTAAACTTGTATCTCTATTTTGCTTATGCTATTTCTGCCCTTACTCTTTTTTATTCTGACAAAGGGAGAGAAAAAGAAAAAAGATAGCATTACACTGAAATTGCAGGAGATCTTGCAAGAGAAATGCGAAATTAAGAGAAAAAGTAAGCTTTGAATGAATGCATTTATAAATGCATGAAGTAATGATGAATGGAAATGCAAACCAATCAATATGTGATATATGTGCTTTGAAAGTACTAACTTTTAATGTTTTGCAGCATATTGATAGGGGGAGTAAAATCTCCATCTATGCATCTAAATGTTTCATCTTTGATTAAGTTTGTCATCATAAAAAAAGGAGAGATTCTTACGACAATGAAGCCATACATGATACTTCAAGTACAAGGTTTTGATGATGAGCAAGTGGAATCAACTCATTTCAGCTAAGGCTATGAAGAAATTGAAGAATTCGATGAAGAATCTTTGAAGACTAGTGTGCAAATGTTAAATTCATTAAAAGTCTTAGATTCTTGTAAGAGCCTTACTTAGAGTGCATATTTAGGTTGCATTTTACCTAAAAGTCTTTAGAAAAACTTTTCTAAAAGAACCCCTCATGAAAATCTTTTTATAAAACTCTTTTCTTAAATTTTCGTGTTTATTAGTCGACCAATAGACTTACCAGTCGACTAATCCTTTCGCGCCATATTTTCTAAAAAGTCAATTTTTTCAAATTAGTCGACCGAAGGTTTTATCAGTCGATTGGACAAAATGTCTGTTTTCTGGAAAATTAGCAGCAGTCGACTAATGGTTTTATTAGTCGACTGAACAGAACATGTGTTTTCTGAAAATTTAGCAGCAGTCGACTAATGCTTTTATCAGTCGACCAGACAGAATGTTTGTTTTTTAAAAGATTTTAGCAGCAGTCGATTGAAAGGTTTTTTAGTCTACTGATGATATTATCAGTCGACTAATTTTTCTCTAGTCGACTAAGTTTCAAAAGTTCAGATTTTCAAATGGCTCGATTAACAGATCAGTCGACCGACGATAACTGTCAGTCTACTAATAACTAACTATTAGTCGACTAACTGATGTTTCAGTCGACTAATTTTGCCGTTTTCCTGAAACTTCAAAAAGGCGTGTCTTTTCATTTTTCAAACGTTTTGATCGTTCAAAATGGACTGTTTTGACACCCTTTCATACTCTCAACGTATGAAATCTTTCAACTATAAATATGAGTGCATTTTACACTAAAAAAAAACAAGAATTCAATCGATTTGAATCATTTACTTCTTGCTTTTCACTCCTATTCATTCAAGTATTTGTTTTCTCACTCACTTGATATTTTCACTTCAGTTTTTCACTCAAATTCCTTTGAGAGATAGTGAATTCGTGAGTAGAGTATTTCAATAACCTCAAAAGCCAATTGCATCTCATTTGCACTCATAGGTTGTATTGTAAGTTGTTACTTATTTTCTGTAAAAAGAAGGACTCCTTGGTTTAAAGGAGTTGTTTGCTTTCAGTAGGGTTGTTACTGAAAGTGGGACCGGTTTTGGTGTGTGTGATCTTGTAGTTAACAAGGTTGATAGTAGAAATCTCAAGCGGGTTTTGCTTGGGGACTGGATGTAGGTCGGGATAGACCGAACCAGGATAAAATCTTGTGTTCTTTGTGTGTTTGCTTTTCAAATTGCAAAATCCTTTAATATTCCGTAGACAATTTTTAAAAGCACTATTCACCCCCCCTCTAGTGCTCGTTGCCTCGATCCTAGTACACTTTCATGTCATACTATGCATCTGCATAGTAATTCAACAAATGTGTAAAAATAATAGATATACAAGTATTGGAAAAGGGGCCTGGGCATTGAGGGTGGATGAGGTTGAGCATGCAGATGAACATGCGGCTGTGGTGGATGCTAGTGGCAAATGTGCAGAAGTGTGTGGATAGGTAGTGTTATGACAGTTTTTAACTATGACGCTGTGCAGCAAAGGTGTTGGTGAACATGACGTGTGACAATGAGGAGGGAAGACCATAGTAGGGTATTTGCATTGCTGTAAGTATATAGGAAGCTGCAGCCATAGGTATTGATGAAGGAGCAGGGGTAGTAAAGTGGGTATACAGGGGATGTAGTGGAATTGAGTATAAAGGAGGTGTTGTGAAGCTGGAAATATATGAAGGGAGGTGAAGAGAGTGCATTGTTGCAGGGTATATAGCTGGTATGGATGATGGCTACACTGATACTTGAGGGACCAGGAGTGAGAAAAAAAAATGGCCTTCAAGAAGGATTACACAGATTTTGAGCTATCCAAGGATAACATGAGCAGCTGCAGTAGTTGCCCCAAGAGCCAAAGCATCAAGCCACTGAAATATGAGCATATCAAAGGACAACGCCTCCTAGGGATCAAGCCAAGATATCAAGGCAGCCAAGAGGAGCAAGACAATTGGTATTGTCTTCCACATCAACGCCATTGCAATCCAAGTTTTCATGCTGCAGCAATCCAGACCAGAGAATATTGTTGACTGCGCTAGGGATTACCCATGCTAACGTTATACAAGCCCCAAAAAGATGAGACTGTAAGAATGTAACAATTGCTACAACCACACCAATAGATATCACAGTCAATACTATTGCCTTTGAGCAATAAATTCATGGATTCTGCCAGCACAATAGTTGGAGTAACCACAACCATAAACGTCTAACAAAATCCCACACCATTGTAGTTCAGGCTGACATTAGCAAGACCATTGGAGAGAGACATGACAATTCCTAAAGCAAAAGAAGAAGGAAAAAAAAAGAATGGGGTAGATTTTGCAGGAGGGGCCACAGGGAGAAGTGACAATACATTCAAGGTTACCATAAAGAACCAGCTCACTAGATAATGAATGAATGTAAGAAAGAGGGGTAATTGAATCAAACCTCGTTGAACATCATTATGTTCATCAATTGAAACCAAGGAATTGAGTGTGAGTACCACTTTATTGTTGTCGTTTTGCACCTTCTGATGTGCAGAGCTCACTAAAATGTGAAGACCGTAACTCCTCAAGAGCACGACTTCTCTTGCCAACATCATTGTCTTGGCACTGGAGGATCTTTACTTATAAAGAAATTGATCATCCTTATACTACAAAGCATACACAGGTGACTAAAAGATATTGGTTGCTCCAATTAAAATAAAACCCAAGAAAGAAATTCCAAAAGAAACTGATGGCAAATGAATGTGACAAGAAGAGAAGTGTGGTACAAGTATTGCCACAAAATGGTGAAGGCTGGGCAGCAACTCAATTGTGAACGTGTAGAGATGATGTGTAACAGATGTTGGGTGATGTTCATGCATAGGTAAGCGGTAGTGAAGGTTGAAGACAATGAGTGTTGGAGTGACGTGCACAGGGGAACATGTTGCCTCACTAATCACTATTGAATCCTGTAATTTGGACCTTTGATCAACTGGAAGGCTACTAGGCTGCTCATTTTCAAACCATCATTCATGGATGCAGCCTTTTCAGTTGTTTTCTTGTACTCCTCTGATATCACTTACATTCTTTTTTTTTATCAATAACTGGGGAAACATAGGCTGAGATGGAATGACGCAGGAGGTTTCTATGATAGTTGCCATCTGGGACTGGACCTTCTGATGATGGCATTGTCATCCCATATGATTACACCCACCATTGTTGCGCAGGAGGCGGATAATGTGAGACTCAACAATATAACGGCAAATTAGAAATATCAAAGAGTAAACTATGTTAAAGCAAAGATCAGAATATCCTTATACACAAGTGAAAACAGGAAACTACAGATGATCATTAGTAATGACAGGAAACAAGAAAAGGAAAGATAAATCAGCACGGAGGCAAATAAAGAACAACAAACAGATGGAAAGAAGGAAGAAAGAAAAAAAGAAAAAAAAGAAAAAAAAATCAATTTCCATCGAAGCCAATTGTGAAGCAGGGTACACCAACACAAATGAAGTAAATGAAAATGCAATGGAAACTGCTATAAAAATAAAACATTACGAAATCAAAATTTTATAGGACCCAAAACGAAATGCCATGAGAATCAGATGAGAAGAGATCTCCCAGTAGGTGCAGAGAGGATGAGGCTGAGCAAAACCATTGTTAGGCTAAATCCAGTAACAAGGAATCGTTGATTAAAGAACCAATAAGAATTTCACAAATGAGATGGGTGATTCCCTCAGACCTGATTTGCTTTCTACAACAAATTAGAGATCTGGTCTCAGAGATTAGTCCAAATATTTTACTGCAATTCGAAGGCAAACACAGGGGCATTGCATCTGACGATGATTATATGTTGATTCTTGAGTAGCCCAAGCACAACGTGGGTTTTCAATAGATCCAGTCTACTTTCATGGCAGATCAGGATATAATGAACAATAAAACAATGAAAAGGGATTGTAATGGACAGGAGAATCATATGCATAATAAAATGATAATGGAATAGAAGTATGGTTGTTAGTGAATGTAATATAGTGAGCAAAAGCCAGCAAAATGTAACCCGATGTTATTATCATGCTAAAGAAATAATCAACAGGGGCTCGTATATGACAGAGGGCCACAAAACAGCAAAGACAAAAAGAAAGAGAAAAAAAACAAATTTCAAAAACATTTTGCCATCAATGAAATAACGACCAGATCATTCACCAAAACATAGATCAAGTGACGTTGATCAATCAGAACTCATGATCTGGTCAAGCATAAGGGCTGGAATCATGCATAAACGGACAGGGGAAACTTAATGCAGCGTGGATAGATGCATTTGCAGATGTAGGAAAACCTCATCATCATGCACGATTCATGATGCAGAGAGATCAACATGAAAATGAATAAATGCCCAAATGATCATACAAATCCTATACTGGTAATGTAACGCAGAGTACTGAATGTGATTCTCACATGCCGCAGGGCATTATAACCAAAACCAGCATAAAATAGAAACGAATGATTATGCTAAAATGATGGGGAAAAAAATGTTGGAATGTGGTGATTCCTCTACTGTTGCATGGGAGAGTGTTGAAGTTGCTATAAGTAACTCAACACAGTCCATGGTGCGTCAATGGGGTGATCAAACAGAAAAAATAAAAAGAAAAGGAAGGGAAAATTATAAATAACAAGAAGGAATGAAAGAGAGAAAAAAAAGGGGGGAACTCACCGGATCTTTGTGAAAATCTCGACAAAAGAGAGGTGATGCTCCTTCAGTGGAGTTGGAAGAGACCCTTTTGCTTGCGGGGACGTAGCTCACTTGAGGAAGGAAGGAGGAAGGGAGGCTTTCCTTCTACTTCTACTGCTGAGGAGGAGGATCCACAATTCTGGTTCGATTGAGGGACAGAAGAACATGCCGATGCACCTTACCATTTTTCAGGATCCTAAAGAGGGAAGGGTCTTCACTAGCTCGTAGAGGAAATGCTAGAGAGATAAAATGGATGCTGCTTGATATGAAATGGATTGTAAATGGATTTTTGCAGAGAAGCTCGATCTCTTCCAGGAAAAAACCGATGATGCTGGAGGAGAAATTGCAGTGTGAAAGGTGGAAGATGGTATGAATCGTTAAAGAGAAGATGGATTCTTGTGTGAAATGCTAGGAAACGGATGGATGATCCGATCATGGGATGGGGGGTCTCCTCTTAATGGGAAAAAGGATGGTTTGAGAGGGGAATTTGTTGAGAATCAAAGGTGAAGAGGAGAAGAGGCTGTTGAAGATTGACGGTGGAGAGAGCCCTCCTGCGATGGAGGCTTCCAGAGGAAAAATACGCGGGAGAAGAGCGAGCCTGCAACCGTTTGTGATTTTCGCTTTTTCAAAAGGGAGGTCCATTTAAAAGAATTTTTTTTTATAAAATAGTTCAAAACTGAGGTTTTCAGCAAAAAGCTTTTTAAAACCTTGAGAATCATTTGTTTTTCTTATAGTTTTTCTATTTTTTTTGGTTTTTTATGTTATTTTTCCATTTTTTTTATATTTTTAGAATAAAATCCTAAAGTTTTACGAGAAAACAAAAATTAATGACCAATTTTTTTTGTATTTTTGCAAGATATATAGAAAAGAAAACTTTCCTGAGAACTCAAGGAAAATTTCTTCAGAAAATGGGTTTTATATCTAGATTTTGAGGAAATATTCAAGGTTTACAACCTCGAACTGAGAAATATAGGGTTGTGGATCCAGAATTGAATTTGAATATATCAATATGGATTTTAATCCAGAAAATCTGAAGAACGCTTGAAATTTACCTTTGGTTTTCTCAGAAAATGGAACCAGGGGCAAAAAGGTCATTTTTACCAAACTTTGAAAATTTTGGGGTGTTCACACCTACTCTCCACTCGCTCAACCCACTTTCCGTGGCATGAAAGCAACTTGAAGCCTCATGCTCTATTGTTGTCCAAAATCCTTTCCTCCAACGTAGTCTCTAAGCCGCCTTCTAAGGGATTTATTGCCAATGAAATTTTACTTCTTCTTTATGCAATCTTCTGTGTTGTTCCCATCAACTGGTCCAGTGTCATCTTCAATAACATGATTAACTTTCGTTCCTTTCGCTCTCTTCCTTTAGGTTACTTCATCACCCTCATTCTTCAATACTTCGAAATACCGCTTGAAATCGATGTCGTCTACCACTCCAACCGCACGATTGATGACTCCTCTCTCCATGAGGAAGAGTCCTCTCACCTCAACTCTGACGACGAAGGCCATCAAGAAGCAGATCTAGCAGCACCTTCTGACCTTGACATCTTCTCAGCACTTGTTGATGTACAGAAAACCCATGATCTCCTTCTCAAGAATCAAGCATCGCTGCATCAAGCCTTCAAATCACTGCAAAACGGCCAAGATGCATTGCTTAGGAAGTTTCACCCCTCATCTGGCTCAGAATGAACTTTTTATTCATTTGGTCTGTAATAACTTTATATACTCTGATCCCCTCCTTTTTGTCCATGACAAAGGGGGAGAAAAACCTGTCTCCATTATTGGAGAAAAATTACTCTGACATTTTTCTATACTTTTATGCACTTTTATGATATTATTATTACTGTGCATAATGACGTTTTGGCAGGGGGAGCATATTTTGTCATCATCAAAAAGGAAGAGAATGTTGATAAACTATATTTTAATGACACACAGTATGATACACTGTCATATTTGATTTAATATGATATGATAATATGTCTTCATGAAAAATGTTATATTATGACTGGATATGCTTTGTCATGTATCTAACGAGTATTTGATGCAAGGATATCTCACCCAAGAGGATGGAGACCTCCTGTTCAAGTACAACCTTGGTGCAATCATACTCCTTGAAGAAAAAGCTTGATGGGTCATTCATTCTTAAAGATCATCTAAAGGAATCAGCTACTTCAACATGAAGATTTTTTTCTTCTTTAGAGTCATATGTAATAGAACCTTCAGAAGCATGCATATTGCATATTACATACTTTATCATACAAGTCACTCATTCACAAAAAGTTATGTTTCATAAAAGTATACGATTTTTTCAAAAAGTACTTTTTTGAAAACCAATCATTGTACCTTCTTACAAACTTTTATGAGAAAGTTATTTTAGCTCATGATTTCAAAAGCATTAATTGTACCTTCTATCATGTATAAGACAACTTGAAAAGAAATAAAAAGTAATGATTTCAAGTATGTAAGAAAAAGACAAAACATAGAAATCAACTGTTGAACTAAACAAAGAAAAACAAAATATGTTTAGAAAAGACTTTAGTTACTTTTTACAACTCAAAGAATGTCGATTTACTTAAAGTCATTATTCTTTCTAAAAACATTAAATACCTCCTCAAAAACTTGTTTAGAAATGACTATCTTAATCCCACTCAAGAATGTCGACTTGCTTAAAGGATTCATTCTCTGTGTAGACATTAAGTAGTACATCATAAAGTATTTTGAGATTTGACCATTTACAAATTAAAGGACTCAAAGCACTTATTGTACTTACACCCATTTAAGTAAAGAAGTGACGATTTCTAAATAAAATACTAAAGTACTAACAAATCATTAATTAGAATAAAGACAAAACTACATGATGGTTTATAATCCAACGTTCAATGTACTATAAGTCATTTATTATGAGAAATGAACTTTTTACATAAAATATATCATACATAAAATATCACAACGACTAGTGTACCCCATATACGACTTTTATAGAAAGAAGACTTTTTCGAATATCCATAAAGTGATTTTGAAATGACTTGACATCTCACATCCCAAAAAGACTATCATTTCAAAAAGGCAAAGACTATTTTTTGAAGGCTATATAAACACAAACAAAATAGCTCTTAACAGACGGACATGTGAGCTTACAAAGAGAAAAATTCCTATTGATATTTGAAAAAGAGAGCCTAGAAAAAGAAAGAGAAAAAGTCAAGAATAGTTCTTTGATAAAGAGTATCTTCTGAGTGAAAAGAACAGAACATTCTGAGAAACCTTCATCCGTGCATTCATATCATTCTGAAGGTTCTATAGGAAGTATTGTAACTTTCTGTTATTCACTGTATTCCTTCTTTGTTGAAAGAAGTAGACCTCTTTGAAAGAGGGTGTGCCCCTTCTCTGTTGAGAGAAGAAGACCTCTGTGAAAGAGGGTGTGCCCCTTCTCTGTTGAGAGAAGAAGACCTCTGTGAAAGAGGGTGTTTTCCTTTTTGTTGAAAGAAGTAGACCTCTGTGAAAGAGGGTGTTTTCCTTTTTGTTGAAAGAAGTAGACCTCTGTGAAAGAGGGTGTTCCCCTTCTCTGTTGAGAGAAGAAGACCTCTGAGGAAGAGTGTGTTGTACTATTTATCCGGTAACTTGGATGTTATAGTGAAAAGCTCAAGTGGTTTGCTTGGGGATTGGATGTAGGTCAGGGTTTTGATCGAACCAGTATAAACTCTGTGTTTTATGTGTTGTGCCTTATTGCCTTCTATTTTTTATTTATCGATCTATTTAGTATTTCACTATTCACCCCCCTCTAGTGGAATTTCACTCTACTGTTGATAGCTGAACCTCAATCGGAGAAAGGAGCAACGCCTTTTGGTAGGGGAGGGTCAAATTTTCCCTTCAATCGATCGAGAAAGGTGTGCAGGAACGGAAGTGATGAATTGATGATGAAGCTTATCGATGCCCGAACCCCTTCCTCTGTGCCTGTTTTTATAGAGGAGGAAGAATCATCCGGAAGGTGGAGGTTAGAGATCAACGGATGATCCATGAAGGATGAAGCAGATGGAGGAAGTTGGAGATGAAGGGTGGATGAGAAGAGGAGGGATGATCTCATGGTCGGCGATTGTGAGCAGGAGGGGAAGAAGGTTTTAGAGAGGAGCGAGTGTGAAAGGGAGAGGCTGTTAGGCATCGAGGGTTGAGGATGAACGGGGACTTGATCGCAGGGGTGGAAAGCGAAGAAGGGTCAATGGCTGTGATGAGCCGAAGAGGGGAATCGGGTGGCTGATGAAGGGTGGAGGAGTTCCAACGGGGAAGCTTCCAGAGGATGGCCTGCGAGAGGGAGAAGGCGAGAGAGAGGGTCCCGAAACCCTAACTCGTCTTCTCGAGGGTTGTAAACTAGCTTTTTCCAGAGTTTTCCAAAAGGAGTCTCTAAAAAAAAATCCTTAAAAATGGGGTTTTAAACCATTTTTCTGCAATTTTTACTATTTTGATTTTTTCTTTTCTTTTCTCGGTATTTTCTGATTTTTTTGTCATTTTGGAAATAGGATTCTAAAACCTAAGAAAATATGAGGGACAAAAACTACTTTTTTGTATTTTTTGGTAAAAATTTACAAAAATAAGGGTTTTCTAAAAATTTGGGTTTGACTCTTTGGATTCAAAATTTGAGAAGCTTTTCGAGTTTTTGACCTTGAATTGGGAAATATAGGGTAATGACTCCAAGTGGATGCCGGATGGACTGTCCGAGCTATTCAAAAACTATTTTTGGTATTTTTGTAATTGCAATTTGAAAATGGGACAATAATGTTCAAATTTGGATCTTTTACCCGAATCTGGATCCGAAACTGAGTCAAATGTATAAAATAAACTTAATTTCAACCAAATCTGAGAAATAAACTGGAATTTAGATTCAAGACTGACTCAATTACTCAGAAAATGGAATCAGGGGCAAAAAGGGGATATTTACAACAATTTGAAAATTTTGGGGTTTTCAGAGTCTTGCTTCTTGACTGGTCTCGAGGAGTTCATCTCTTTGACACTCCTTGGTGTTGTTCTCTTTCCCGACCTTGTTTGAACCATAGTGAAATGCCAATACTTTCTGCATAACAAAGGAGTGGTTTAGACTGAAGAATTTTTGAGAGAAAGAGAGATGATGAAAGAGATATCTAAAGATGATGAAAGAGATGAAAATTTTGAATAGAATTTGGAAGACATATATGAAGAAAAGAAGTTTGACAAGATTCGAACATTTGAAAAATTGCAGGCAGGATAACAATAAGGCTGAGAATTTGAGATCCAGAGGAAAGGTAGGAAAAAAAGGAAATCGCCTGGACCTTTTGAGAAAAAATATGAGGTTTTTGAAAATCGTCCAGAGTTTTGATAAAACTATTGGAAAAATAAATGAGATTTGGAAGATGATGTAAAAGACAAATAAAGGGGAATGAGAAATAAAGAAGAATGCATTCAATCACATCCTGCATAAACAATTATTCAATACAACATTCCCTAAGAAGCTGACTCTAAATGCATCAATTTTGAAATAGCTATAGGACCTTAATCCTAACTCTATGGTTCAGATCATCTGTATCCAATCATGCTATGCCTATATACTTGAGCCGAGGCTCGATGTACGTGGCCTAAAATCAATTTCTCTGGTTCTAGGCTCATGTTTTCCAACATTCTTGAGCACCTGCTGATATACTTTGGACTATGACCCTTGGTACGTGGCAGGGGGGGTTTAACCCAAATACGTGCCCCAGTTGTGAGGCTTTGTCTGGAACTATAGTTCTGGAAGAAAGCCCAGCAACGTGAAGACCGGGTAAAGATAGGTGGGGTTGTTTTAGAAATATGATCACATGCGAGAAAACAGATGGCTCTAAGACCTAAAGAAGTAGAATTTTGAAAAACTTTAAGAAGCAAACATTGTTTTCAATCAGATCCTAGATTGAGGAGGATTGTATTAGACCTAAGTCTACGTGAGCATGAATAATGCATCCTCAATCAGTCCTACCAAACCATGCCTAAGTCTACATGCTTCCATGTCAGCTGGATTTGAGTCTAGGCTCCTAGGTTCACATGGTATCATGAAATAAAAGCTGACATTTGTAGAACACGATTTTGACAAGTTGAATAGAGAAAAGCATTAGATTAATCAGGCGAAGACAGGTCCCATCTCGGTCGACAAACCTGTTATCATTACAATTTTTTACTTTTGCAAGTCAAACTGACCTTTGAAAAAGATTTTGAAAATAACTCGCCTCCGTTTTAAAATACAGGATAATTCCGAAGAATAGGACTCGCCTGTCGGTACGAGGTTCAACCGTTCCTGGCACCTTTACCAGGGGTAATTGAAACAAGGATCAATCTACTGCTTTGCTCTGTTCAACTTGTCTAAACCATATTCTAACTCCTAAATGCACCGACTATGATTTCTAAGAAAATTGTTTGAAAAAGAATTTCTAAGATGATGCAATGACTATGATTTCTAAGAAAATTGTTTGAAAAAGAATTTTTGTGCCTTATAGAATTTCCATGAATCAAATTCTCTACATATCCCTGACTATGGCCACATATATGGATTGAATATAACCCACTTGATTCTATAAGGATAAAAACATTTATAAAAGATTGAAATATGCTATGGTTTTTGAAAATAGCCTAAGAGTGTAGGCTGATTGTGGCTTAAAAGAAGATGGTAAATCTGGATTTCGTTCGTATTCTGACTATAGCCATAAATACAAACTCGATTGAGTTTACCAACTTCCTAGAAGCTAGTGCATGTGCCAATTGTGTACACCATGGTGAGTTTGAATATGTGCATGAATGACAAAAATAACAGTTATATATCTAAGTTTAAGTTATATGCAATGCAAACCCTAATTCTAAGCAGGAATTGAAATTCATATTCTAAATTTATTTACAATTTACATCACTAATCAAATTTAAATAAAGAAAAATAAAGGAGAATATAGCCTTGAATATCCCTACAAAACTAGAAAACTTGTTAGTGAAGATATGTTGGCTTTTCTAGATTTATCCAGTAATATCTGGAAATTATTGGATTTATCTAGATATAAGCCTTTTTCTATGTTTTTCCTGATATAAACATAATAAAATATGAAATAAAATTGAATAAATGATAAAGATAAATAACTTTGAAATTTAGAATTTGGGGAAAATTGACAAAAATAACCCTAAAAACAAGACTAAGGCCTTGAAATCAGGGTTTTTTCAGAAAATATTTTAGTAAAACTTTGGATTTAGGGTTTAAAAAGATTCAAATCAAAGCCAAATTGAATATGCAATGTTCTAGCATGATTCTAGATATGAAAAAACCC
Source organism: Nuphar pumila (assembly GCF_984573655.1). NCBI lineage: Eukaryota > Viridiplantae > Streptophyta > Magnoliopsida > Nymphaeales > Nymphaeaceae > Nuphar > Nuphar pumila. The sequence goes on along the minus strand of NC_143259.1, from coordinate 67,831,701 downwards.
TAAAAACATAAACATGTATGAAAAGAATTAAAAGTAATGCAAAAAACATGATTTTGCCAGTGTTTCGGGATCCTACGGGCACCCTGTTTTGCAATATAATTGATTCAAGCATCAAATGAGTTCCAAAATTAATAAAAATCAATACCTATACTGCTGATAACCCTAAAATTTAACTAGAATCATAAAAATTTATTTTTAACATTATCTCAATACAAAAATTGTACAAAAACCTTAAAATATGTTATTTTTACTTGCAGGCACGTATTTGTCATAGTGTTAGACCCGAATCAGGCATCAAATCACCATGGAAATTTATAAATTTTTATATAAAACTACTAAACAAAAAAAATAGAGATTTTCCTTTTTACAGATTGGAAAAATCATATTTGGTTAGGAAGATATTGTTTCGGCAATCTGTGTTTGAATTTAACGAATATAAAATATACTAAAATAGGTACTTCTGATTTCGGGAACAGGAAAAAATATCAAACTTTTTCAAAAATTCAAAAATTTTATAAGTGAATATAAAACACTCATATAAAGATTTTTCTTTTTACATATCATCAATCAGATCTCCGGTTAGGTAGATACGATTGACACAAGTCAACTTAGGGTTTAAAAGAAGCATAACGAGTTCTGAGAAATAGATCTTATTTTCTGACAGAATAAAAATGACAAACAGAAACAAAAAATTATTAGAAAATTACAAAAAACAATAGACACTAATACAAAGCTAGTGCAGTTTACGGATTTCAAATCGGACCTTGGATGAAAAAAATATCACATCTGCAAGTTTCACCTAAATATCAATAGCGATTTTAAGAAACAGGAATCACAGTTCGACTTTTTATTTATCTAACAGAGTTCCTGAACCCAAAACCTTCTGAATTTTTTATAGGAAGTTACTGATAAATCCATGGACCAACCATAAAAAAATAACAAAATTTCAACAGATATTTAAGCACGAAATAGCATGATTTCTACAGACCTAGAATCAAAACACATGAATATCCAATAAATTACTAAAACTATGATTTAAACATGGAAATAAATAAAAAAATACATAAACAGCATAACAAAATTTGATTTAATGCTAGAATATATAAAATAAATATTAATATGACAAAAAAATAAAAAAATATAGGGAATCCATGGTTAAATTTCATTTACCCTTTGAAAAGATGGATTTAGCCCATTTAACGGGCAAATCACATCTTTTATTGGTTAAATACATAAAAAATAGAGTTCTCAACGATTCTAATGGATTAGAATCCTGAAAAACACTATCAAACAGAGTTAGATCATCTTCTTGAACCTATTTTGAGGTTCTTGAATGAAAACCATAGTTAAAATTCATGAACAAAGGGGGCGGCAATGATAGAATATATGAAAATCAATAAAAAATCAATAAAAACTATGAAATAAGGTTGAAGGGATCTAGCTTAGGGGCTGCAGATGCAATGGAGGAAGGAGAGGATGCTGGGAGGAGAGAGTGGCCACAAAAAATTGAGGGAGAAAAAGGCCCATTTAGCCTCTTGAAACCCCCCTTTTATAGGTTTTCAAAAAGTCACTTAATTAGGGTTAATCATTAAGAGGTTTTGCTTTTTTTTCGGGATTCTTTCTAATAAATCCACTAAGGAGCAACGATTTTCCTAGAGGCTTCTAACCTAACCATAACCCTAATTGACTCCTAATTAGACTTTAAAAAAACCCTTCAAAAAAAACCAAAGGTGGCACCACCAACTGTGGGCCCATATTTGATTTTAAAAGTTTTGATTTCAAGGTTTTAAAAAGTGAAAATAAAGGTTAGATTTTTAAAATAAATTTGGGCTTTTTTCAAAACTCCTAAACTAACTTGAACTAACCTAAATATCCTCAAATATGGCTCCACCCACTGTGGACCCCATTTGAGTTTTTTTTAAAAACCCTAATTTTTAAAACTTTAAAAACCTAAGTTAAAATCTAAAGTAAAAATAGAAGTTTTAAAACCAAATTTTGACTCACCTAGACTCCTAACCTAATTAGGACACTGACTAAACCTAGGCTAACCCCAACTTCTTTAAATGTGGTGCCACTCAGATTGGGCCCCTGTGATCATGCAAAAATTTTCCGCTCGTTCCTCTTTTCCTTCTCTTTGCCTTTCTAGCCTCTGTTCCCTTTTGAAGGGGAATAAAAGATAGAAAAGAAGAGAGAATGAGAAAAGGAAGAAGAGAGAGGAACTCTTTTGCAAGGTCTCATTTGACCAAAGAAATATTTTAAAAATCACTCACCTCCGTTTTAAAAAATTGTGGGAAAATGGAGAGACAGGATTCGCTCGTCGGTACGAGGTTCGACCGTTCCTGGCGCCTTTACCAGAGGTAATCGAACCAAGGATCGAATTTATGCCTTTTGCTTTGCTAGAACATCATCTAAGAATTTATTTTAAGTCTAAAATGCATAGAGAATCATGCTTGTGCAATGCAAGGATGTATGCTCTTTTGAGAAAATAGTTTGGAAATTTAGGATTTTCCAAGTGATTCTGAAATGAATTTGATAATGAAGTGAAGAAATGGTTTTTGAAAGTTTTGAATCTAACTTAGAACTTTGAGATAGATCTTGAAAAGATATTTGAAGTTCTAAGTCTTGAAATAATTAGAGTTGAAAAAATAAATTTTTGATTTGAAAAGAATAAAGAGAAAGGGAATTTAGAATTGAAATTTTTGAAATAGGAAATGAATTTTCAAAGTCATAATTGACTTTGAATTTGGATTGATTTTCAAGAATCGGTTTTGAATTCAATACCCAAACAAGCATTGAATTGGAATTTAGACTTTGAGAAATAGATTTGAAATTGGCTTTGGAAATGAGAATTGGAAATGAAATGAGATCGTAGATCTGGAATAGAATTTGATCTGAAATCTGGAATGGATTTTTTTTTATCTGAAATCTGAAATGGATTTTTGATCTGAAATCTGGCATCCAAGATGGAACTGAATCCAGAATCTGGAATGGGATTTTGGACCCAAAGTCCGGAATCCAAGATGGAATTGAATCCAGGATCTGGAATCCTAAATGGAATTGGAATCGAAGTCTGGAATCCAAAATGGAGTTGAATCCAAAATCTAGAATCCTAAATTGAATTGGATCCGGAGTCTGGAATCCAAAATTGGAGTTGAATCCAAAATCTGGAATCCTAAATGAAATTTGGATCTGAAGTCTAGAATCCAAAATTGGAGTTGAATCCGAAGTTCAGAATCCTAAATGGAATTTGGATCCGAAGTCTGGAATCTAAAAAAAATAGGGATCAGATTTGGAAATCTGAATCCATGGTGGAATTGGGTTTTAGAATCTGAGATGAGATTGAATTTTGAAGATCCAGATGGGACTAGGAGATGGATCTGGATTTTGGAAATCCAGATTTTGAATTTAAAAGTGGGATTTCAACTTTAGGGAAAATCGGACTTTTGAGACTGAGAATCAATCTCAAAACCTTGATTTTGAATTGAGGATCAAGACTCAATTTTTAGATAGCACTTTGAAGATAAAGAATAAACTTGATTTTAAAGTTTGAATTTTGAAATCAAAAGATGAATTTGGGAATTTTTCAAAGTTAATTTGAACTTTAAAATTTGACTCGAGATGTTAAAATTAAATTTTGAAATTGAATCCCGAAAATGAATTTGGAATTCCAAAGTTAAATTGAACTTTGAAATTTGATTTGATTTTGGAGATTGAATTCTAAAAAAATGAATTTGAAATTTCAAAGTCAAATTGGACTTTGAAATTGAAGTTAGAATCTGAAAATAGAATTTGAATTTACAAGAGTTGAAGATTAATTTGAGAAGTGAAGAAGATATTTAAAGGATTGTCTCAAAATCACTTGATTTTTGAAGAAAAATTTGAAATAATTTGAAAATATGATGTGATTCTATCCTAAATGATGAATGAATTAAAGAATTCTTGAAAATTATATATTGAAAAGCATATTTCATTCTTTAAATGAATTGAAATAAGATTGAACATATAATATATTCCTTACTATGGTCATTGAATGTATTATATAATAATCTGTATTTAAATTCACATGAAGAATAAAATACATTTTGGTGCCTTTATAGAGTTTAAAATGAAATTACCTCTCAGTATATTCTGACTATGGTCATTGATATATATATTGAATTAATTTCAAGTTAAACTCTGATAAGGGAAGAAAATATTTAGAAAACATGATGAATTTTGAAAAGAGATCCAGTGTGGATCCAATGTTATTCTATAAACGATGAAAATCATAAGTTTTGTTCACACCTTGACTATGGCCATTGATGCAAATCGTCAACTTAGGGTTTAATCACCTTTTATTAGAATGGTGCACGTGCCATTCGTGTTCCCATTCATGAAATTTTGAAATAAAAGAGAAAATGATATGAAAACAAACAATTTCTAGAAAATATGCATGCTCATACATTTTAATCTAATACCAGAAATATAAATTCTCATTATAATCTAGCTATTACATCATTTAATGGAATTTGAGTTACATTGATCTCAAAGAGCAGATAACGCTCTTTACACATTTCCTGAAAAAATCAAGCTTAGCACAAGCAATAGGGAATATCATATTGGAAACTAACATACATGTGTATATCTAAGGAATATGTATGTGCTAGGTAAGAGATTGTCTATGTATTGCCTACACATGATGTTTAATGTCTCTTACATCTACCTATGATGTTTATGCTAAGTGAAAGGGGATTGTGGTCTAAGAAGCAAGGGGGGGTGGGGGGTGCGAATGATATGGGATGAATGCATAGAGGCTGCAACGGTTGATGATGCAGAAGGTAGCAAATGCATGTGTTGGGCGCTAAATGCTATGTATTGGTAGAGATCATGGCAGGATTTTAACGATGAACCTAATGGTGAAGCTGCTGGAACTGTATGTGGTAGATGATAGATGTAGTGTGGAAGTGTTGCATGGATAGAGAGTGTTGGTATGGCATGGGCTGTAGGGTTGTATGAGTGAAGTAGTGGAAAGTGAATGCGGTTGGTGCAACAATATACTAACAAAACATGTACCTGCTGCTGCAAATGGGACTGTAGCAGCAGGGGTATGGTGAGAACATGAAAATGCAGTGGCAGGGAAGTGTATGAATGAAGGTGCTACAGGGAGGGTGATATGTAACAATGATGGGAAAATGTGGTTGTTGTAGCATAACACTGTTGTGAAAGGTGTAGTGGGATTAGCTAGTGAAATGGAATAGGCAGCACATGCTGCCATAAATGGAGGATGCACAACATTATAGCATATAATGCTGATGAGGAGTAGGCGCAAAAATTGGGGTAACAGAGGTTAGATGCTAGAAATTGGTTGTATTCCTGTGCATGATCAACATATTCTGGTTGCTAAATTTCATGATATCATCAAACTGATGGAAAGAGTGGGCAGTTCTCCATCATCACCTAATCAAATATGCTCATTAGCTGATGAATTTTATGGCTGCCCATAGTAACAATGGCATTGAAAACGTAATTTGTCTACAAAGTTGAAGTGTCTGCAAAATTTGTCTGCAAACATATGTGAAATTGACATCCATATGGGGATCACGTACAAAGTTGAAGCAGCCATATTTGTCTACAGAATAACCAGAAATTAATGTCCATAAAGGGGTTAGTGGTCTTGGAAGAGAGAATGGTGCTGTCACTTGACTTGAAAGGGGGAATCGGGAACCAGAGGAGGTGATGGATCCTTCTTTTTGTATTACTGCAGGCTTCCTCTTGGTCTTGCAGGAATTCTGGAGATGGAGAGAGCTTCGATGGTGAAGGGAGGTGAACCTTCGATGGGGAAAAGGAGCTGGATGGCGTCGATGGATGAGTGAACCATGAGGGGGCTGGGAACGAATTGTGGGAGATTTTTGAGGAAGAAAATAGATGAGGAGAAGGGCGCGTGCAGAGGATGGGTTGCGATGGTGAAAACCGATGGATTGCTCGTTCACCCTACGCCCAATTTATAGAAGGGGAGGAAGGCGATAGAAAGATCTAGAGGAAGTTGGAGATCAAGGGTGGAGAAGAAGAGGAGTTGATCGGAGGGGTGGAAGGCGATGAGCGGAGGTGGAAGCTTCCAGAGGGAGGGAGCGCGAGGGAGAAAGCGGGTTCGTGAACGGGAGAAGGCCGTTGCGAAATTCATGATTTTTCAAAAAAAAGGGTTTCTAAAATGGTCTTTCATGAAAAACGATTTTCAAAAGAGGTTTTTAGCCAAACAAGTTTTAAAGGGTTTAAACTACCTATATTTTTTTATTTTCTTCATATTTCTGCATTTTTTTGTATTTTCTGAAATAAAACTCTAAACTTACGAGAAAACAAAGGATTTTTGAAATATTTTTGTAAAATTTGAAAATATTTACAAAAGAAAGGTTCTTCGAGAATTTCAAAGTTATTCTTTGAAAAATCTTTCAGAAAACGGGTTTTGATCCAGGTTTTGAGAAAATATTCGAGTCTTGAACCTCAAATTGAGAAATATAGAGCAGTGGATCCAAACGGGCATCAGATGGACTGTGTGAGCCTTTTAAAAATTATTTTTGGTATTCTTGTAAAATTGGTTTAAAAAAATAAAATAAAATTAGATAACGAGGCTCAGATTTGGATTTTGAACTGGACCCGAATTCGAAATTGAGTCAAACATGTAAAATGAATTTGGATTCCAGTGAATCCAAGAAATAACTAGAATTTAGATTGAAAATGACTCAATTTATTCAGAAAATGGGGCCTAGGGGCAAAAAAAGGAAATATTTGCAAAATTTTGAAAAATTTGGGGCCACTTGATTTTTCAAAAATGATTTTAAAATTTGAAAATACAGGTTTTCAAAAGAGGTTTAAAATTAGAATAAGAATTGAAAGTTTTAAAACCAAATAGAGTCTGACTGGATCAGGACTCTTCCACATATGGTGCCAACTAGGTGGGCTCCACATCACAGTTTTGAAAAAGTTGAAATAAAGACTGAAAATGGTTTTAAAATGGAGTTAAAATCAACAGATGAAATTCAAAGGTTTTGAAAATAGAGTCCTAGGCGGACTGAAACTCTAGATCGGAGTCCTAAACCAACTAGAACTCTGAGATTTAGGTTTTTGAAAACCAAACGAAGAGGTTTTTAAAGGATTTTCTCAGAACTAGTGAAAATAAGTTGGACAATGCAGTCGGGGTTAGAGTCCTAACTCAACCAAAACTCTGAAATAGAGTCCTGAATCAACTGGAACTCTGTAAAATGAACTAATTTTTGAAAACAAGTGGAGAAAAATGAGAATGAAGATAGAAACAATAATCAGGATGGAGTCCTGATCGGATTAGGTCTCTGGATCAGAGTCCTGATCGGATTGAAACTCTAGATTTTTAGTATTTTCTAAAAGACATATGAAAGAATTTTCAAAAACCAGTGAAAATAGCAACGAGCAGTGAAATCAGAACAAAGTTCTGATTCAACTGGAACTCTGGAGACAGAGTCCTAATTCGACTAGGACTCTTGAAATTTTGAATAAACAAGAGGTTTTAAAAACTTTTCGCAAAATAGGTAAGAGCAAGTTGAAAACGAAAATCAGAATTAGAGTCATGATCCAACTGGGACTCTAGAACAGAGTCCTGGTTCGACTAAAACTCTTAGAATTTTGAACTTTCTAAGAAAACAAATGAGAAGATTTTGGAAAACAGGTGAAAACAAGGTAGAAATTGAAGTCTGGTTCAGAGTCCTGATCTGACTAGGACTCTGAGGAAGAGTCCTAATTCGACTAGAACTCTGAGAATTTTTTGTTTTCTAAAAAGCAAATGATGAGATTTTAAAAAGAACTTTTGAAAATAAGTGAAAATGAAGTTAGAAAATGAACTTGGGATAGAGTCCTGATTCGATCAGGACTCTGGGATAGAGTCCTGATTCAATCAGAACTCTGGGATAGAATCCCAGAATTTTGAAACCCTATGATGAAGGTGTAACAATTTTGGTTTATGAAGAGATAAATGAAGAGATTTTTGAAGGATTCTCTCAAAATTGAAATCAGGGTCAGAGTCCTGATCCAACTGGGACTCTTTGAATAGAGTCCTGGTATGACTAAAACTCTGAGTTTTTTACTTCTTTTGAAAGATTTTGAAAGATTTGATTGAAAATATATAAAATAGCAATGAAAGATACAGTCTTAATCCAACTAAAACTCTAAAGAAGAGTCTTAATCGGACTGGGACTCTGAAATTTTCGGTCAAAATAAAGGACTTTGACAAATTTTGTCGAAAATCAGTAAAAATAGAGATAAAAAGCAGAGTTCTAGTTTGATTGAAACTCTGTGATAGAGTCCTAGTTCTACTGAAACTCTAGGATTTTGGCTCTTTTGAAAAACAAATGAGAAGGTTTTTTAAAACAGGTAAAGAACAGGAGTAAAGGATAAAATCGGGATAGAGTCCTGATTCGATTAGGACTTTGAGAAAGAGTCCTAATTCGATTGGGACTCTAGAATTTTGACCAAAATGAAGGATTTTGAAAGACTTTCTCAAAAATAGGTAAAATGATAGTAAAAGGTAGAGTTCTGATCTGACTAGGGCTCTGAAAAAAGAGTTCTGATCTAACTAGGACTCTGAAATTTTTGCCAAAATGATAGAAATGGATAGGGAATATGACTATAGCTGATTTAAAATCAAAATGGAGTTTTAAAAAAGGTTCAAAAAGATGAAAAGACAGAGTCCTGATTCAACTAGGACTCTGGAATTTTTGAGAAATTCGACAAGTGAAGGAATCCAGAAGCGACACCACCTAGATGGATCTCATCTGAGGATTGAAATCAATTAAAATTGAGTTTACAACGAATTCAGATCGTTTCCTAAAAAAACATTTTGAAATATAAGATCCTGGGGGGTTGGCAAATGGCAATATGTTGATTTAAAACCCAGGTATTTGAAATTGATTTTGAAATAAATGTTTTGAAATCAAATCTGGATTGAAAGATTTTGAAAATAGGAGTGCTAGATCTCGATAATGAGATGCAATGACATGCAATGCAATGAAATGATATGCCAAATGCATGCAGTGACATGCAATGACACATGAAATGTAAACCCCGGATGAGGGACTTGGAATCCCGGACCCCTGGCAGAGATAAAGAATTTGGAGACTCTCATATGAGGATGAGAACTAATAGTTGAAATTGAGCTAAAATAAGGATTGAATCTTGATTTTAGGATGAAGTTTTGGGATTTATTATAAAATTTGGGCTATAAACAACCCTGGCTCAAAGGTCGACCAGCTGGTTCCCTAAAGACTGCAAAGAGCGGGTCCCAGTGGCAGGAGGTAGGTGTTTGTGAATGAGGGTAAAAATTTGGGGTGTTTACAAAGTGATATGAGTACGCAACAACTTGTAGATATGAGTGTAGTGCTAATATATAGTGTAGGTGGATGGTATGGTGTTGATACTGGATAATGATGAAGTCATATATATATACACTGAAACTGAAAGGCAAATGCTAGAAAATGTGTGAATGTGCAAATGTAAATGCCTACATATATGCATACATGTCTGTCAAGGCTGATAGTGCATAAGCTTGTGAAGAAAATGCGTCATATATGCGAATGGGACACAATAGATGGAGATGCTGGTTTTCTTTGCAAATCACATTGAAACTTACAGAGGTGTTGATGCGCTAGATGAATACCATGTCAATGGTGATGTACAAGTATGCATATGCAATGACTAACATATTATGGCTATTAACACTTATGTTCATTTGGTATTGTGCCTAATATGCAGATGACATGGATAAAAGGAGTAATATACATCAAGTTTTGATAGCAAGGTAGACATAGTGGAGAAGTTATAAGCTTCTTTATGAAAATGGCTCTTAATCAAGTAGAAATCAGATCTTCTTCAGATTCCAATATGCTACTAACTTCTAATACATTACCTGATAATGAGTATCCTCGGATTATGGACACTACCTTCTGCTTGAAGGCTTTGACTCTATGATCCTTTAAATTCTTTCCTTAGTGAGGGAATGCATAGCTGGCCTTCTGGTGCTGCCTTAAATATCAAAGACGTTAGAAGTTCTGTGGCATCAAGTGATAAGTTGCCTACTGTGTCAATAAACTGACCAACCTCTTTAGATTTCCTTTGGCAGGGAACTTGATTGTTTTATCAAGCAGCATATGGAAGTATACCATCCAACAATATTTCCTGCATTTTCATGCTGAAGGGATTGAAACGCAATCCAAAAAAAAAACATTGGCCCTTATCATTAAATGCAAGAACACCAAAATTGCTTGAATTCATGATAGCATCAATCTGCAAGCCCAATAGCTCTGTTGCCTTATAGACATAAGATACAACCTCGATACATGAGACAAGCCCACTTGTCACCAAAGTCATGTCTTCCCTGATTGGGTAATCAACTACTGTCACCGTATCTTATAAGGCTGATGAATAACCAGACTCCAGTGGTGAGATTCCATCCCAAGGTTCATCGATATCCATAATTAGCATAGTCATATCACACATGGTGGCCATACACTAGATCATTACCAACGTTATTTAAGATAATGAAATGCAGAACGAGCAGGGGAAATGCCATGTTGGACATACACGATACAATGAAATGAGGCGACACTTTATGCTATGCTACGAGACTCCAGCAAATCTTGGATGTATATGTTGTACAATGCGGAACGAAGAACAAAAGAAAAATACATAGATGGAAATCTGATTATGCATACGGTGCTGAAAATAAGTATTGTGGTACTGATTTAAACAAAATAAAAAAAGGGAAAAACAAGTGGATCATTGAATGAAATGCTGGATGATGAATTATGCTATTTATAGATGAATGGATGTGATGAAATATAAAATGATGAATTGAACAGGCAAAGCATCTGTAAATCATTAAACTGAACACAATGAAACATATGACTACTGGATGGTGAAATCGGATGGAAGAAGAGAGATTCTAAATCATCAACAGGTGATGATTTAGAATGATTCCAGAGAAATGAATCAGAATTTGGTTTGCTTTCGGCAAACCAGATCTAAATTCACTTTTAGTCCAGAGTCACCAGCATGTCGCAATGGTCATTGAATCCCTGTAGAATGCCAGTGTGAAGCCCCCCTTTCTTTTTAAATTGGATTCAACTCCATTGCAGGACACCAGGTCAATGCAGTGGAGATGAACCCGATATTGAATATTCTAATGCACAAAAGAAAAGAGCGATGGATTATGCCAGAAAGAGAATGATGCAAACAAATGATGATGAAATTAAATAAAAAACAAAAATAAAGTTATGCAGAGGCAGGAACAAATGGCAAATTATGCAGAGCATACAAAAAATCAAAAGGAATTCATAAGTAATTTGCGGAAAAGAGAAATAGATGTTGGAATCAGACATTCCATTGTTGTAGCAATAGATGGGTCGATCTTGCTATATGCAGGTCGATCCTACCATTGGTGCTTTATGATAAAAAAAAAATAAAGAAGAATGAGATCCAAACAAGGAAATATGGTAAATAGAGAAGAAAATTCTACAGAAAATCGAAAAGATGAGGGAGATGATCACTTACCTATGACTGCTAAAAGATAGTCGACCTTCAATTCCTCAAAGAGGAGGCACCAGGGAGAGAAGAAAAATGGGGAATAGAAGAGTGGGGAAGAAGAAACTGGGCGATCGGATGGAGAATGACTTTAATGGATGGGCGATGCTGATGGATGGCAGGTTGCGAGAATTGGATCGTTCTTTTGTGCTACTGCAGGCTCACTCCAATTCTTTCAAAAGAGGAAGAGAAGAAATAGAGAAGAAGAAGAGAAACATGGTGGGGTGAAAGGCGATGAAAAATGCATCGACCTTCGGCTCTGTTTTATAACAGAAGGCCGTTAGGCTCATTTCGAAAATGGTCCTTTAGGTTTTTAGGAATTTTCAAAAAGGTGGTTTTTTTGAAAAGGGGTTTTTCAAAATGGTGATTCTATTTACAAAATTATTTCAGGAAAAGGGGGTTTAAGCTAATATTTTTTGAAATCTTTTTAAATTTTTTGAGAGAGATTCTAAAATCAAGAGGGATTTTTAGGAAAATGGGATCTAAATGAGGTTTTTGAAGTATTTTTGTAAAATTTTTGTTTTAAAACTTGAGGTTTTTTTACAAAAGAGGATTTTGAGAAAATATAGGGTTAAATTTCATAAATTGGGTTTCAAAATGGGTCTGGATCCGATATTTTGAGAAAATACTGAGTTTAGTTCTTGAATCGTGATTGGATCCAGATAAAATATCTGAGAAAATACTAAGAATTTGATTTTTTGAAAAATAAAAGATTGAAACTCAGAATCGGATTCAGATATTAGATCTGGATCTAAGATTGGATCAGATATGGAATTTGAGCTTGGATTTCAGATCTTCAATTAGTGAATCCGAGAAATGAATAGAATTTTAATCAAAAGTTGACCCGATTATTCAGAAGATGGAGGTCAGGGGCAAAAAGGGATTTTTTGGAAAATTTGGGGTGTTCACAACAGTTCTCGCAGAGACAAAAGTACATTGAAGCTCGACTATTGTCAGGCATTATGCCAGAATTCGATCTGAAGTCTGCTCATTGGTCTGGAACATACCATTCTGCCAAGCACAGCTGGGATTCTTTTGTCACTCTTACTATTTTTCCCGATCCTTGAGTGTCTTCTGATTATCATGAGTGGTGGCAAATTTTTTGTCCGCCCCCTCTATGTCAAGTCTATTATTAATAAAATCATTCTTCTTCAACAAATAATCTTTTTTATGGTTTGATGACCTTGCCTAGGTAACAAGGCATATTTTAGTTGTTTATTTTCTTTACAAGAATAACGACGCAATTGTTGTGATTCTAGTGATGATCCAATCCCTGGTAATGGGATATCCTTCAAATTGTCAACCTAACTCTCATCAAATATTTTTCCCTATTTGTTTTATCCTAAAACTACTCTTCAAATCTAAATTGCCCATTTTATTCTGCAGAGAGCATCAATATTCCCAAGTGATTCAGATCAAATTAGGCAAGACGATGCCACCATATCAGTGCATCAGTGATTTCAGTAGCAAGTAGAAAGAGATGAATTCTCTAATATCTACCAGAGGACAAAATCAGGCTGACAGGGATGACATCGATCCCGCTGCATATCAGTTGTTCAAGAAAATGATGATTAAGATGATGTCCGAGCAAACTGAAGATAGTCTCAGAAAGGCTCCCATCGAATAAAAGACATTTGTCACCTTCGCCAAGAACATCACTAGCAAGAGCAGCAACACAAAAAGTTCTAAGCCCGACAGAAGCAGCAATGGAGGAAAAAAGAGAGATACCTTTAAGCAAGACAACAAGATTCTCTAATTGAGCTCTTGCCAGAAATTGTGCCCTCGAGAAAAATCGAAGCATGACAATTGGAGTTTCACTCGTGATTTCACTTCCCTTAATCATCCGCGTGAAGAAATTCTCAAGTATATGCTGACCCAGGAGAGGATTAAGCTTTCAAAAATTGTTGATCCTTCCGTCGTTATAGGAAGATTTGAAGATCAATTCTGTAAATTCCATCAGGCAACGGGACATGACACCGAACATTGCTTCGTTATCAAGAACATCATTCAAGATCACATCGACAAGAGTCTCTTCATTGAGGACGAAGAAGAGGACCAACCGGCCGTCCTGACCAAGCCTTTCCATTCCAGCTCCTAGCCAAAAGCAAGCATTCGATAGAAGGTAAAACGTGATGGTTGGGGTTACGATCGTGAATTTACTCCTCTAGACCAGCCCCTCGAAAAGATCCTTGAATATATGCTGGTGAAGGGAACGGTTAAACTCCCAAAGATTGTTGATCCTCCTGTCACAAAGGGCAAATGAAAAGATTGATTTTGCAAGTTTCACTGAACAACATGGCATGATATCGAACGATGCTTTGTCTTCAAGAACATCGTGCAGGATTGCATTGACAAAAAGGTTATTGACGGGGAGGAGAGTCAACCAACTATCTCGCCAACATCCTCTCTGGAGGCGAAGAGGAAAGATGATGCCAATGCTATATCACTTCATTTTGTTTCTGTCATTTTGAAGGGGCAATGTAATCCCATTTCTCTTATCGATCTGTTATTTCTCTCTTCCATGCATTATTAAATTTATCAATTTTCTCATGGCTTGGCGCCATCTTTTATATTTTTCCTTTGCAAAATGTTTAATGTCTTCTTATAAGGAGTGACCTCTTTCAGAGTGCCTCCCGAATCAATCAAAAAGTGCATCATTAATCTTTCCCTTGTTATCTTCAAAGAGCTTTCGTCGAATATCAATTATTTATCCTTTCGTCCAATATCTTACTTCCCAGTTACACTGGGGTATTTGTTTTTGAAAAAAAAATTATCTTTACCTCAAAAGGTCCTATATGCAGGCATGATCAAACAAAATCTTTCATCATTCATTTGCATATATTTGCATTTATTTTGCATTTGTATCAGATTTATTACCCATAGAGGATAAGGGTTAAATCCTGAGACCTCGGCAGTTGTCCAAGTCAACATGAGGGTGAAGATTGAAAATCTCTCATCATAAATCCACAAGCACTTTTTAAAACACCAGTCTTTTCCCAATTCGACCTTTGGGTCGAGTCTTTTATCGAAACCATTTGCATTAATCTTTTCAAAATCAACCTTCGGGTTAAGCCTTTTTCTAAATCCAGTTTCACTGGTCGAACTTCTTAAATCTAGTTTTCACTGGTCGAACCCCCTAAATCCAGTTTTCACTGGTCTAACCCCCTAAATCTAGTTTTCACTGGTCGAACCCTCCTAAATCCAGTTCTTACTGGTCGAACTTCCTAAATCCAGTTTTTACTGGTCGAACTCTCTAAATCTAGTTTTCACTGGTCGAACTCTCTAAATCCAGTTTTTACTGGTCGGACTTTCTGAATCCAGTTCTTACTGGTCGAACTCTCTAAATCCAGTTTTCACTAGTCGAACTCTCTGAATCCAGTTTTTACTGGCCCAACTTTCTGAATCAAGTTCTTACTGGTCAAACTCTCTAAATCCAGTTTTCACTGGTCGAACTCTCTGAATCCATTTTTTACTGGTCGAACTTTCTGAATCCAGTTCTTACTGGTCGAACTCTCTAAATCTAGTTTTCACTGGTCGAACTTTCTGAATCCAGTTCTTACTCGTTGAACTCTCTAAATCCAGTTTTCACTAGTCGAACTCTCTGAATCCAGTTTTTACTGGTCGAACTTTCTGAATCCAGTTCTTACTGGTTGAACTTCCTAAATCCAGTTTTTACTGGTCGAACTCTCTAAATCCAGTTTTACTTGTCGAACTCTCTAAACCCGATTTTTATTGGTCAATGTCTTCGAACCCAGTTCACACTGGTCTAGTTTTCCTTTGAAGATTCAAATCTTGACTCGAAATTTTCTTTTCTTAAATCCCAGAATTGGTCTAGAAAATCTAACTTTCAACGCAAATTTCTTCCAAATCCAATTCATCTAATTTTCCTTTTTTTTTAATTCTAGAATTGGTCTAGAAAGTCTGAGTTCCGACTTGAACTTTCTTTCAAATCCAATTCATCTAATTTTCCTTCTTTTTAAATTTCAGAATTGGTCTAGAAATTCTGAGTTCCGACTCAAATTTTCTTCTAAATCTAATTCATCTAATTTTCCTTCTTTTAAATTCCAGAATTGGTCTAGAAAATCTGAGTTTCGACTCAAATTTTCTTCCAAATCCAATTCATCTAATTTTCCTTCTTTTAAATTCTAGAATTGGTCTAAAAGATCCGAGTTCCGACACGAATTTTCTTCCAAATCAAATTCATTCAAAATTAAGAATTGGTCTAGAAAGTCTGAGTTCCGACTTGAACTTTCTTCCAAATCCAATTCGTCTAGCTTTCCTTTGAAAAATTGAATTTCTACTCAAAACTCCTTTTAAATTCAGAAATTGGTCTAGAAGATCCGAGTTCCGACTAAAATCTTCTTTCAAATCCAATTCATCTGATTCTCTTTCCTTCAAAATTAAGAATTGGTCTAGAAAGTCTGAGTTCCGACTCAAACTTTCTTCCAAATCCAATTCGTCTAGCTTTCCTTTGAAAAATTGAATTTCTACTCGAACCTCCTTTTAAATTCAGGAATTGGTCTAGAAGATTCGAGTTCCGACTGGAATCTTCTTTCAAATCTAATTTGTCTAGTTTTCTTTTGAAGACTCGAGTTTTGACTCAAACTTTCCTTCCAAACCCAGCTTTTAGTCGATCCTTTCACCAACTCTAGTGTTCGTGCTGGTACTTTATTTTCAAAACCCAATGCTTGTGTTGATACTTTGTTTTCAAAAACCAGTGCTTGTGCTAGTACTTTGTTTTTAAAACCCAGTGCTTGTGCTGATACTTTGTCTTCAAAACCCAGTGCTCATGCTGGTACTTTGTTTTCAAAAACCAGTGCTCATGCTGGTAGTTTGTTTTTAAAACCTAGTGCTGGTACTTTATCTTCAAAACCCAATGCTCATGCTGGTACTTTATTTTCAAAAACCAGTGCTCATGCCAGTACTTTGTTTTCAAAACCCAGTGCTCATGCTGGTACTTTTTGTTTTCAAAACCCAGTGTTCGTGCTGGTACCTTTTCAAAACACAATGTTCGTGCTTCTTCAAAATCCGATTTTCATACTGGTCACAATCAAAACACTAGTCTCGCATTAGGGTTCAGGCTCAATGCCAATCTTCAGATATGCGAGCCAAGCAATCTTTATCTGACCCTCAGGTCACTCCAGTCAATCATTTTCAGGCTTCTAGGTCATCGATTTATATCAAGCAAACCTTTGGGTTATCAATTCTATCAAAGTCAGACGCATTTTTCTGACCTTCGGGTCACATTCGTTAATCATGATCTTTCAAGATTCAACCTCTGTGTCGAACTCGATTGTCAATTAGCTCAAAATCAATTATCAATCTTTTTTTTTCTCTTGCGAGGGACCATTTTTCTAGGGAGAGATTGAGGGAGCTCGCTCCTTTCACATGTCTTTATTGTTCATTCGTTGAACCCCTTTTAGGAAGAGTTTGAAGGGACTCATGCTTCACGAATAGTTTGCAAAACAATCTTTATTATCACACAAGGAACCCTTTTTCCAGGGAGAGTTTCGACGGAAGCTCGTTCTCCTTGTGACCCCCAATGTCTTTTGTTAGGCCATCCCATCATTAAGGACCTTTTTTCAAGGGAGAGTGTGATGGACTCGCTCCTCTATGATATCCTTACCGACCTTTGTCAGCGGCCACCTTTCCATAAGAGAAGCCTAGAGATAGGGAGTTTTGATGAAAACTTTATTTCTCTTCAAAAGTTCATTTTGCAAACACCACCTCTTCATGGAAGAGAGGAGTATCTTTTATTATCCATTCAAGTAAGGGTCAAGCTTGAGTCGCTTCTTTGAGAAAAGGAGAGGAGAATCTAGCCACGGATATATCATTTAGACCTCAAGCGATTTCTTTCACCAAGGACTGTAACAATATTTTGCCAATTTGTTATCAAAATAGTTGTTGATCGCAAAATCTTTATTGCACAAAATTTTACCTCATACTACCTTCGATATTGCCTCCAAAAGGGCAAAGATTTTTGCAAAGAAAGAAGAAAATTCAAGTTGTTCTATTGGTCAACCAAAAGGATGAAGAAAGATCCTCGATATGATGGGCAAAGGAAAAATTCAAAATGTTGAAAAGCCATAAGTGAACTGATATTGATCATAGCTATGACACATTTTTAAAGACCATTCTTCTGGTAACAAGGCAGTGAAAATATCCTGGGCGATATAAAAGAATTCACTTAATCTCAATTTCAATATCTCTTTAATTAATCAAGCTACAATCAACTGTCTGCAAAAGGGATCTCTCAATCATCATCAAGATGAAGACTGATGGATGAGTTAGACCCCCGGGGCCAAAGGAGACTCAAAACATTTCCAAGTTGAAGGAGTATGTGACGTGTCCTTCAAGGGAAAGTTTAAATCATCGCCAAGTTGAAGGCTGATGTGATGAACCTCCTGACAATCCCTAAAAGATATTTGATCATTGTTATCATAAAGAGATTTTCAATCCAATGAGACCATATTACCAATTCAACTCTTGGGACTAAAGAAGACTCGAATCATCTCTGAGTTGAAGGAGCATGTGACGTGTCCTTCCAAGGAAATTAGAATATCACCAAGATGAAGGTTGATGTGATGAAATTCTCGTCAAATCCCAAGAGAGCTTACTTTTCATGTCTCAAAAGAGTTGAAAAGATTACCAAGAGATTTCAATCAAAGAGACAATATTATCAATATAATTCCTGGGACCAAAGAAGACTCAGATCATCTCCAAGTTGAAAGAGCATGTGATGTGTCCTTCTAGGGAAAATTAGAACATAGCCGAGTTGAAGGCTGATGTGATGAAATTCTCACTAAATCTCAGAAAAGCTATTTCTCTATGTCTCAAAGAGTGCAAAAAGATCATCATGAATAAATTCCAAATATCAAACTGCCAAAACTGCTGAGAATTATCTTTATTCATGTGAAAGTCTTGTATCAATATCCTTTTCATCAATTGCTTTTATGATACTGAGAACAAATTCATTTCTTTTCATATCAAGGAAATTGATAGCTTTCTTGAAGAAACTCAACAACAATAAATTTGATTTTGATTTTGAATTCTACAGAGTTAGCCCAGTTGGAGGTAATACTCTAGGTAGAAGAGGAGATATCTTTCAAACAAATGTGCTTACATTTCAATCATTTTCTGAATCAACTACAATTTTTATCTCATTGACAATATTTTAAGTTATCTTGACATAAAGTGAAAGCTTGATGTCTATTTTGATATATCCTGGCGTTGTTATTATCCCTTTTTAGGACTTGATAATGAGAGTTTTTAAGATCCTTCCCTTCTTGTTTTGATCTGAGCGCCTGGGCTCTCAGATCCGCACACTTCCTTGTGTACCCCACTGTCCCACCATAGATAGTTCCTATTCAGGGTAAGGGTTAAACCTGAATTGTTTTTGTGAAAGGTCATCTGTCTTAAAAGCCATTCAGTCTTAGCAATGAGACGCCCAAGATCAATCCCTTTTCAAGCTTTAGGGAACCCCATTTTCATCCTTTCGTAAACCCCTCTCAGATTTATTATGCAAAATTCGCAGGTCCCATCATGGTTTCTCCTTTCGAGAATTCTATCATCCCCTTCAGGTTAAGGGTCAAACCTGAACCTCATTCTTCCATGAGGTATCGTCTCCTTTAGGTTAAGGGTCAAACCTGAACCTCGTTCTTCCATGAGGTATCATCCCCTTCAGGTTAAGGGTCAAGCCTGAACCTCGTTCTTCTACGAGGTATCATCCCCTTTTAGGTTAAGGGTTAAGCGTGAGCCTCGTTCTTTCATGAGAAATTTTTTGTCCCATACAGGTTAAGGGCTAAGCCCAAGCCTCGTCTCGATGAGCTGAATTTTCTTCGTTATTCTCAATTCCATACCTACCATTATCACCAGAGCTAGTTCTTTCATTACCGATCAAATTCTTTTAATTGGGGCATTTTATAGTCCAAATTTGGTGTATTTTTCTTTGCCACTAAGCTCGGCTTTAAACTGGCTTAGTAGCAAAGAGGGGCATCTGTAAACACCTCAAATTTTTACTCTTATTCACAAACACCTACCTTTCGCCACTGGGACCCGCTCTTTAAATCCTTCAGGAAACTAGTTGATCGACATCTAAGCCAGAGCTATTTAGAGCCCAAATTCTACTTCAAATTTGAATATTTTGGACTTCAATCTCCTTTTGGCTCAATTTCACAAATCATCAAGTTTTGCCTTCATATGAAAATTCTCAATTCTTTGTCTCTGCCAGGGGTCTGTGACTTCAAATCCCTCATCTAGGGTTTGCATTTTGCATATCATTTCTCATCATTTTATGGCATTTCATCGCACTGTATGCCATTGCATCTCATTGTCTAGACACAACATTCCTGTTTTCAAAATCTCCAATTCATATTCAATTTTAAAACTTTTCTTTCAAGATCAATTTTATAAACCTGGGTTTTGCATCGATATTTTTCATTTGTTAACCCCCAAGATCTTATTTTCTTCAGAAAAATAGTTTGGTTTGTTTTAAAACCAATTTTTAACTGATTTCAATCCTCAGATGAGACCCAGCTAGGTGGTGTCGCTTCTGAATTCTTTCATTTATCAAATTTCTCAAAAATCTCAGAGTCCTAGTTGGATCAGGACTCTGTCTTTTCATCTTTTTAATCCTTTTCAAAACTCTATTTTGATTTTAAACTAGATATAGTCATATCCCTTGCCCATTTTTTTCATTTTGGCCAAAATCTTAGAGTCCCAGTCGAATTAGGACTCCTTCTTAGAATCCTAATCGAATCAGGACTCTATCCTGATTTCATTCTTTACTCTTGTTCTTCACTTGTTTTCGAAAACCTACTCATCTGACTTTCAGGGCCAAAATCTCAGAGTCCCAGTTGAATTCGAACTCTTTTTCAGAGTCTCAGTCGGATCAGGACTCTATGTTTTACTGCTATTTCTACCTGTTTTTGAGAAAACTTTTTTAAAACCTTTCATTTTGGCTCAAAAATTTAGAGTTTCAATCGGATTAGGACTCTTCTTCAGAGTTTTAGTCAGATTAGGACACTATCTTTCGTTGCCATTTTTACTTGTTTTCAACCAAATCTTTCAAAATCTTTCGAAAGAAGTCAGAAACTCAGAGCTTTAGTTGAACCAGAACTCTATTCAAAGAGTCCTAGTTGGATCAGGACTCTGACCCTGACTTCAATTTTGACAGAATCTTTCAAAAATCTCTTCATTTATCTCTTCAGAAACCAAAATTGTTACACTTTTATCACAGAGTTTTAAAATTTTGAGACTCTATACCAGAGTCCTAATCAAATTAGGACTCTATCCTGATTTCATTTTCTTATTTCATTTTCACTTATTTTTAAAAGTTCTTTTTAAAATCTCATCATTTGCTTTCTAAAAAACCAAAAAATTCCAGAGTTCTAATCAAATTAGGACTCTTCCTCAGAGTCTTAGTCAGATCAGGACTTTGAACTGAATTTCAATTTCTACCTTATTTTCACCTATTTTCCAAAATCCTCTCGTTTGTTTTCTCAGAAAATCCAAAAATTTTAGAGTTTTAGTCAAATTAGGACTCTGTCCTCAGAGTCCCAATTGGATCAGAACTATGTTTTGATTTCACCGCTTGTTGCTATCTTCACTGGTTTTCAAAAAGTCTTTCATATGTTTTTCAGTAAATGCCAAAAAATCTAGAGTTTCAATCCGATCAAGACTCTGTCCCAAAGACCTAATCCGATCATAACTCCATCCTGATTATTATTTCTATCTTTATTCTCATTTTCTCCACTTGTTTTCAAAAATTAGTTCATTTTGCAGAGTTTCAGTTGATTCAGGACTCTCTTTCAGAGTTTTGGTTGAGTTAGGACTCGAACCCTGATTGCTTTTTCTGACTTATTTTCACCAGTTTTGATAGAATCTCTCAAAAACTTCTTCATTTGGCTTTCAAAAACCTAAATCTCAGAGTTTTAGTTGGTTTAGGACTCTAGTCTAGAGTTTCAGTTCACTTAGGACTCTATTTTCAAAACCTCTGATTTTCATTCGGTGATTTTAATTTTGTTTTGAAACCATTTCCAATCTTTATTCCAACTTTTTTAAAAACCTGGTGTGGGGCCCACTCAGTTGGCACCACATATGGAGGAGTCCTGATCCATTTTGAACTCTGATGGACTCAAAACTTCCAATTTCAAAACCAACCTCATTTTAAACCCCTTTTTGAAAACCTTTATTTTAAATTTTAAAATCATTTTTTAAAATTCAAGTGGGGCCCACTCTGGGTGGTGCCACATTTGAATAAGTTGGGGTTAGCTTAGGGTTAGTCAGTATCCAAGTTAGGTTAGGAGTTTAGAAGAGTCAAAAACTTGATTTTAAAACCCCATTTTCACTTTAGATTTTACCTTGGGTTTTTAAAGTTTTAAAAATTAGGGTTTTAAAAACCAAATATGGTACCACATTTGAGAAGTTTCCTAAAACATTTAGAAGTTTAATTAGGGTTAGTTAGAGTCCAGTTAGGGTTAGGATCCTCATAAAAATTGTCTCTCCTTAGTGGTTTTAGATAGAGTTTGAAAAAGTCAAAGTTAGGTATTAATTAAGCCCTAATTACATGGATTTTCAAAAAGCTATAAAAAGGGCTCTTTAGAGGGGTCAAGAGGGATCTTTCTTTCTCTCTTTTCTCTCTCAACTTTCATGGACTCTCTCTCCTCCCAGCATCCTCTCTTTCCTCTATTGAAGCTGCAGCAACCGAAGGTGAGATTTTATATTTTCTTTCATGGTTTTTATTTATTTTTTATGCTTTTGTCGTGGATTCCACCATTGTCGCCCCTTCTTCGTTGGATTCGAGTATAATTTCCCTTTAAGAACCCTAAAATGAAATCAAGAACATGATCTAATGTTGTTCCATGGTTTATTTTTCATTTTTGATCCGTTAGAATGGTTTAGAATAGAGTTTTTTATGTTTTTGCCCAATAAAAGATGAGATTCGCCTGCTAAATGGGTCTAATCTCTCTTTTAAAAGACTAAATTGAATCTAACCATGCTTCCCCTAATTTTTTTATTTTATTTCATTGTATTAATGTTTATTTTGATCATCCAAACATCAAATTCAATTTTGTTGTGTTGTTTGCATTATTTTTTATCTTAATTTTCATGTTTAAATTAGGGTTTTTAGTATTTTATTAAATATCCATGTGTTTTGATCCCGGAGCCGTAAAAATCATATTATTTCATGGGTAAATATTTGTTAGAAAAATCTGTTTTTTTAGGGTTGGTTCATGGATTTGTTAGTGACTCCCTGTAAAAAAATCAGTTAGTTTTGGGTTCAGGAACTTTGTCAAAAAAATAGAAAACCGAATCTTATTTTTCAAACTGGGAAATCGCTATTGAGATTCGAGAGAAACTTGCAGATGCGATATTTCTGTCATTCAAGATCTGATTTATGATTCGTAAATTACAGTGGATTTGTCTCGATGTCTAGTATTTAATGTAAAATTTTCATATTTTTATGCATCAGTATGTTATTTTTCCTCTGTCAGAAAGTAGAATGGGTTTCTTAAAAATTGGTATACTTTGTTTAAACTCTAAATCAACTTGTGTCGATCGTATCTCCCTAACCGGAGATCCGATCGACAATCTGTAAAAGGAAAAATCTTTATCTGTGTATCTTTTATACTTATAAAATTTCATAAATTTTGAATATGATTTGCTATATTTACCTGCCCCTGAAACATAATATATTTATTTCAACTTATTTTATATTCGTTATAATTGATCATATATTGTCGGAATGATATCTCTCTAACCGGAGATGATTTTTCCGATCTGTAAAAAGAGAAATCTCAGTTTTTTGTCTAGTATCTCTCTGTAAAATTATATGAATTTCTATAGTGATTTTTTTCTGATTCAGGTCTGACACTGTGACAGGTATGTGCCCACGAGCAAAATCACATATTTTAGGGTTTTATGCAAATTTCGTATTAAGATAATGTCAAAAATAGATTTTCTTTTATTCCATTTTAATTATAGGGTTATCAAAACTATTCATGTCAATTTTGGTTAATTTTGATGTTCATTTGATATATTATTTGTTTAAATCATGAAAACAGGGTGCCCGCAGAGTCCCGATTCGTGCAAAACAATGGCAAAATCATGATTTTTGTGATATTTCTAAATTTTTTCATAAAAATCTATGTTTTTAAGGTTTTTTTATGTTTATAATTATGCTAGGACACTTCATATTCAATTTGGTTTTGATTTTAGTCTTTTTGAGTCCTAAATCTAAAATTTTACCAAAATATTTTTTGAAAACCCTGATTTCAAGGCCATAGTCTCGTTTTCAGGAGTATTTTTGTTAATTTCCCCCAAATTCTGAATTTGAAAGTTATTTATTTTTTTTTTCTTTAATTTTATATCATATTTTATTATGTTTATCTCAGAGAATCATGGAAAAAGGCTTATATCTGGATAAATCCAGTAATTTCCAGATATTACTGGATAAATCCAAAAAAGCCAACATATCTTCACTAACAAGTTTTCTAGTTTTGTAGGGATACTCAATGCTGTATTTTCTTCATTTTATTTCCCTTTATTTAAATTCAATTAGTGATGTAAATTAATTATAAATTTGGAATAAGAATTTACTTTTCCTACTTAGATTAGGGTTTGCATATGCATATAGTTTAATTTTATAATAATGTTAATGTGTGATGAATAATGATTAATGCATATTCAAATTCACCACGGTCTATATGAATGGCACATGCACCACCTTCTAGGGAGTTGGTAAACTCGATTGAGTTCATATTTATGGTCATAGTCAGAATATGAACAAAATCTAGATTTATCATCTTCTTTTAAGTCACAATCAGCCTACACTCTTAGGCTATCTTAAAAAACCATTGGATATTTCAATCTTTTATAAATGTTTTTCTCCTTTTAAAATCAAATGAGATATATTCAATCCATATTTGTGGCCATTGTCAGGGATATGAGGCAAATTTACTTCATTAAAGTTCTATAAGGCACATAAACTTCATTTTTCAAACAATTTTCTCAAAAGTTCTTCAGAAAATATTTCTTTGTAAATTGCATTCATACATCACTTAGGTTAGATTGCGTCATAAAAAGATTTCACAAGGCTACACACCCCCTCCTTTTGATCAATTCAAGGGTTCAGAACTCAGAAAAATCAATTTTCTCAAAATCCTCAAAGTTTTCTCAGCATTCGATTTTCTCAAAAAGATCTTTTCTTCAGAAATCAATTTTCAAAGAGGCTTCTCAGACATGATTCACGATTTTCAAGATGTCTTCATTTATAAATATTTACAAGTATTTTCAAATCTTTGAAGCATACATCAGATTTTTAATCTGCATTTTTCAGAATTTCGTAGCACATGCCTGATTCTTTGTGTATTTAAGAATAGAACATCGGTTTAGACAAGTTTAGCAAAGCAAAGCACCAGATTGATCCTTGGTTCAATTACCCCTAGTAAAGGTGCCAGGAACGATTGAACCTCTTACCGACAGGCGAGTCCCATTCTTCGAAATTATCCTGCATTTTAAAACGGAGGCAAGTTATTTTCAAAATCTTTTTCAAAGGTCAGTTTGACTTGCAAGAGTAAAATTTTGCAATGATAACAATCACAAGTTTAGTCAAATTTCTGCATATGGCCTTTCAAGAAAATCGGACTCTATAGACAAGAACTAATAAAATAACTATTCTAAAATCTTAACTACACTAATCACAACACACACCAAATTGTATACTAACTAATTACGCTGCTAACATACTGAAATTATGATAAACTACCGCTTGTACCCTTCTTCAAGAATCGTCAAACTTGGCCATAATGCATCTCACCGATTTTTACACAAGGGTTTAACCACGCGAATACAAGCGTTTAAAAACATAAACTAAGCTAAGCTACATTAGACGAAATATCAGACATTAAACAAGATAAACTATGCTACTTACACACTATTCTACACTACAAATAGCAATTAAAATGATATTTCCTCTTCTTGAAAATCGTCCAAATCGGCAAGCACAAATCTAGCCGATTTTGACACTTGGGGCTAAAATGAATGCATCAAAGCATAAAACAAGCAAAATGCAACTAAGCTACTTTAGCTAAATGAAATATTCTAATCTATTCTTACTAACACTACTATACTATGCTGCTGCTACGAAAGACAACTACGTTTACCCTCTTGCAAACCACTAAAATCGCCTAGAATGAATCTAGCCGCTTCTTGTCAATAGGGCTAAAAAAGAAAATGCAAGGGCATAGAAAGCATTATTAAACTAATTACTAACTAATGCTACATATACATACTGATAAAAGTAGACAACTACACAAAATAACGTGCTGTTAAACTGAAATAACACACAAAATTTATCCTAATTGAAAGATGCCAAAATCGGCTGAACCGAACATGAGAATGTATTAAAAATATTAACTAAGCTACAAGCTATATGACACTAACTACACATGTGAAGAAGACTGATAAAACTACAAAAAACTAACAGTCTTTACCCCCTTTGCAAGACACCAAAATTGGCTAGAACTACTCTAGCCGATTTTTGTCATGAGGGTTACACGGAAATGAAAATGTATTAAGAACATTAACTACACGAAACTAAACATTATCTTCTGCTAAAACTGAACCAAAACATGCTAGTCTAAGCATTTTTAACACACTAAGGCTTAAAGAAAATCATGAATCTACAAAGAAACAAAATGACTACAATATAGGTTTTAACTAGAAGAGAGAATGTATCTCAAGTGAGCCATCCGATGAATGGAGGGGTAGAGGGGAGCGGTTTGAACCGTGAGACTTACGCCAACAAGCTCATTGCTGCTATGCTTTCACTTCAACGTGGTTGTGTGGGCTGAAAGGGTTGGATCTAACGAAGGTGTCGAGTGGTGGAATGGAGCCGAGTCACGCTCGGGTGGAGAAGAAGACTGGAAGAGCAGAGACTGGCCTTTCCTAGTAGTGTAGATGGGACACTAGCTGGGAATGGCGCCTCCCTTGGTCTGCAAACCCTGCAAAAACACAACACAAACACATGTTAAAGTGTTACACAATGAAGAGGAAGAAGATGGAAATGAAAAGAGAAGAAATGGGGAAGAAAAAGGCGATAAAGAGAGAAGAGAAGGGAAGAAGCTAATGGCTAAGGCAATGGAGAAGAAGGTGGAGGAGAAGAGGAGCTTGGCTGGATGCAAATCCCAAGGAAAAAATGATTTGCTTAGGGTTTTGAGCCCTATTTATACTGAAATCCCTATTTTGCGAAATGCCAAAAAGGAGATTGAAAAAAATGTTTTAGCTAGGCGCCTTTTTTGGAGGTGGTTATTTGCAATTATTTTATGAACTGTTCCAAGATCCAAAATGGGCTATTTGGGTCGGATCTTGATCTGACTGGCCTTGAAACCCATGTTGATGCACTAATAAAAATGCAATATCTCACTCAATTTAACTCTGATTTGAGTGAAATTCGAACCGTAGCTCATTTACGCACAATCACATCTATGTATGGGTTCTTAGCATATAAATAATGTCTAAATGCATGAATAAATTGTTAGATTGATGCATATTTCATGCATCATCACTTGCTCTTAGTCTCGCTTCACCAACCTGACTCGGTCTGGGTTCGAATTCAGACTGAGTCGGTCATTCTATCGACAGACAGAGACAATGAGCATCTGCTCTCTGTCTTGTGTATTAGACCAAACTTGTTTTGATTGCACTCCATGATAGGCTGAGATAGAGAGAGCTTTGTCTCACTCGTCTTTACGAGGCTCGGATTGTCTCGGTTTGGTTTCAAACCCAAACCGAGCTGGTCTGAGGCTCACATAAGAACGGTCAAGATAGAGAGTGTCTCTCTTTGTCCTGCTGGTCTATTAGCCACATCTGAGCGACATATCCAGTCGTTCTTACTCTCTTTCTCTTACAGCTGTGATGACAACATTGGTAGCCTGTGATCATTGCAAAATTTTTCCTCTCATCCTCTTTTCCTTCTCTTTTCCTTTCTAGCCTTTTTTCCCTTTTAAAGGGGAATCAAAGATAGAAAAGAAGAGAGAAGAGAAAAGAAAAGAAAGAAGAGAGAAAATCTTTTGCAAAGGTCTCACTTGACCTTAATTTTGAAAATATTTTGAAATTACTTGCCTTCATTTTGAAAATTTGTGAGAAAAATGGAGAGACGGGATTCGCTCGTTGGTACGAGGTTCGATCGTTCTTGGTACCTTTATCAGGGGTAATTGAACCAAGGATCGAACTTATGCTTTTTGCTTTGCCTAAATAATATCTAAGAATTTATTCTAAGTCTAAAAATGCACAAAGAATCATTCTTGTATAATGCAAATGCAAAGATGTATGCTTTTAAGAAGAATAATTTTAGAACTTTTGGGATTATCCAAGTGATTTTGAAATAAGTTTGAAAATATTTTGAAGAAATGGTTTTTGAAAATTGATTTGGGAAAGTTAGATTTTGAATCTAACTTAGAACTTGAAATAGATCTGGAAGAAGAGACTTGAAGTTCTAAGTCTTGGAATAATCAGAGATTTGAAAATAGATCTTGAATTTGAAGAATGAAGAGAAAAAGGAGAATTGGAACTGAGGTAGAATTTTTGAAGTCAAAATGAAGTTTCAAAGTTAAAATGAACTTTGAATTTGAATTGGTTTTCAAAAGAAAACCGATTTTGAAAAGGAATTCTGATTTTGAGTTTTGAATTCAGAACCTGAAACAGGAATTGAATTTAGAAGTTGAATTTAGACTTGGGAAATAGATTAAAAAAAATGATCTTGGAAATAGAAATTGAAATTGGAATTTTGAAATTCGAATGAAATTTGAAAATGAAATTGAGAAATCCAAATGGAATCTGAAAATGGAATTGGATCTTAGAAATCCAGATGGAATTTAAAAATGGAATTGGATTTTGGAGCACCAGATGGAATTTGAAGATGGAATTGAATTTAAGAAATCCAAATGGGATTTGAAATGGGATCGGATTTGAGAAATCCAGATGGAACTTAAAAATAGAATTGAATCTGGAATTGGAATCAAGTTGAAAAAATGGAATTGGATTTGAGAATCTGGAATTCAAGATGGAATGGGATTTGAGATCTGGAATTCAAGATGGATATGGATTTGAAATCTGGAATTCAAGATGGAATTGGATTTGAGAAATCCAAATTTGACTTGAAAATGGAAGTGGATTTGAGATTGATCTTGAATTTAGAGAAAAATGACTTTAGAACTAATCTCAGAACTTTGATTCTTAATTTCAAAGTGAATTGAATTTTGAAGATCAAAAACTTAGAAGATTTCAAAAAGAACTTGGGGATTGTGGAATTCGAAATAGAGAATAAATTTTAATTTTAAACTTCAATTTTGAAATCAAGAGGTGAATCTGGGATTTCAAAGTCGAATTTGAACTTTGAAATTTGATCTGGAATATTAAATTGAATTTGAAATAGAATCCTGAAAATGAATTTAGAATTTTCAAAGTTAAAATGAACTTTGAAATTTGATTTGAATTGGAAATTGAATTTTGAATCTAGAAATGAATTTAAAATTTCAAAGTTGAATTGAACTTTGAAATTTGATTTGAATTGGAAATTGAATTTTGAATCTAGAAATGAATTTAAAATTTCAAAGTTGAATTGAACTTTGAAATTGGGATTTTGAAGTTAGAACTTTGAAAATAAGATAAAATTGGAAATAGAAAAATGAATTTGAATTTACAGATAAGAATTGAAGATTGATTTGAGAAATGAGAACAATATTTAAAGATTTATCTCAAAATCACTTGAATTTTTAAAATAATATGAAAAAGAATGCAATTTTATCCTAAATGATGAATGCTTTGAAAGAATTTTGAAAATTGAATTCTGAAAAGCATATTTCATTCTTTAAGAGAATTGAAATAAGATTGATGATACAATACATTCATGACTATGGTCACAAATGTATTATAAAATAATTTGTATTCAAATTCAGATAAAGAATAAAATACATTTTGGTGCCTTTATAGAGTTTGAAATGAAA
Organism: Nuphar pumila; assembly: GCF_984573655.1. Taxonomy (NCBI): domain Eukaryota; kingdom Viridiplantae; phylum Streptophyta; class Magnoliopsida; order Nymphaeales; family Nymphaeaceae; genus Nuphar; species Nuphar pumila. The sequence goes on along the minus strand of NC_143259.1, from coordinate 67,802,113 downwards.
TTAACTTTCAATATATCCTGACTATGGCCATTAATATATATTTTAAGTTAATTTACAAGCCAAACTTTAATAAAGGAAGAATTTTTTTAGAAAATATGATGATTTTTGAAAGAGACCCAAGTGTGGATCCAATGTTATTCCATAAAAGATAAACATCCTAAGTATTATTCACATTTTAACTATGACCATAAATGCAAATCGTTTAGTTAGGACTAATTACCTCTTATTAGAATGGTGCACGTGCTATTCATGTTTTCATTCGAGAATTTTTGAAAGAAAAGAGAAAACTGATATGAAACAAATAATTTGAAAAATGCATGCTCATACATTCTAATTTAGTACTGAAAAGTAAAGAATTCTCATTATATCTAGCTATTACAATTTTGAATGGAATTGACATCAAAATTTCCAAACTAAGAAGGAAAGGTAACCTCTTCTACCTAATTTATGCAAATTTCAAGTTAGTCCAAGCAAAGAGAAATGTCATGTTGCAAAATGCATAGGTATATGTCTAAAAGCTAAACGAGAATATACATACCTAGAATGCATGGATATCATCCTAAATTGATGGAAAAATGGATGCGATAATACATATATAATAGGCTAAACTAATGAGAAAATATACATCATTATTGGAGGTATATACAGATTAATCTCTAAGCTAATGGAAACATGGTGGCATATGCATGTAGGTGGAATATGCAAGGAACGAGTGGGATGGATGTGTTACTGTAGCAATGCACAGGAAATGGTAAGGATGATACTGTGATGGCACTGCTGGAAGGGGACTAGGGAGGCTAATTTCAACCAAGCCTGACATGATAAGTTTGGTGTGGTTACCAATCTTTGCAGAAAAAATTGGATTCAAGCACAATTTTTCTAGCCTAGTGAGGCTGTAAATCTCAATTGGGATATGCCATTGATCCCAATGTTACTGAGACCAAGGAAGATCAACTGAGGGTGATCGCCAAACCCTCTTGGGTTTGAACTCGTGAGGTTAATGCCTGACAGAAACAAGATTTTCATGGATTTGAAGGCTGAGAAACCAGAAGGGAGGGGATTGCATAAACGTGAATGTTGCAGATAAATGGATGCTGGGGATTGGTTTGCAGTAATGGAAGAAGATGATAAATGGTGGTGAGATGCAGCGAGCAGCTATTGTGTGTAAATGAAGACAACTTATGGGAAATGGTGCTTGTGGGATAGTGTCATTCATGTGCACGAGGGGTTGGTGTGCAGGGGATATGTACATAATAGTAGTGGGGCTGTGAGAGTATGAAGTGTGATGGAGATGCCGATGGAAATCCCAGTGTAGTGTTGTGAAAGTGTATTGTGGCATGGTGAAAGTACAACATATAAAGAAGGAGGTGGAGCATAATAACAGTGAACAATGAGGATGTTGCTAAAATATAAGTGCCGCAAGGGTGCTAGGTGATGTGTGCATTTGATGAAATGTAGATGCTACAATAGCTATAAACAGTGATGTAGTGAAGGTGATGATATGATGCAGAGATAATAGGCGAAAAGTGCTAAGCTGGTGGGTTGGATATATGAATGAAATGAAGTAACAAGTAATGTGCAGCGATGTGAAGTGGATAATGTGCATTGTTGTGATGAACAATGCCATTTGCAAGAAAATGCAGGTGGGTGACATATGTTTTCGGTGGTGGTGAAGAGTGTGAAGAAGATGCTGGGGAGGTTGCTAATGATACTGGAAGTAAATGTGGCTGAAACGTAATGTAGTGGGGAAGATGTGAATAGTGCATTTTGCAGGAAAAACTTCAACAACAAGTGTGTTGTGGAGTGGTGGTGCATATTGATGGTGGTGACAAGTATGCAAAAACGTATGTATGGCAGCAAAAGCTAGTGGGGATGTGGTGGAGTGAGGTATGGTTGTAATAGCATATGGGAGATGAATGCAAGATAGGATGAAAGCTGAAGCTAAGCACACATATATGCTGTGAAGGGTGTTGTAAGTGACATAGCAGAAGTGCAAGTGTTCTAAAAATGAAAAGGTTATGCATAAGGTATAACTCACGACAGCTACAGAGGTAACAATCATTATCAATTTAATTTGCAACTTGTTCTGAAATGGTATAGACATTTCATGATCATCCGTGCATCGCTCTGACTGTCGTCAACTTCACCTGAAGCCTTGATTGATCACATCAAAAGATAACTATCATATGAATAACAACACATGCAGGAAATTTAACAGAAGTTCATCATTTCTCTGCCTAGGCTGTAAAATAATGAAGGAGTCCATCAAAAACTGATTATGTGGTTCCCACCTTTCCTGAGATTTCGTTGTCGGAGCCAAATTTCTGAAAATGCTCCCAGCATTTGTGAAGGCAAAACATTTTCAGATATGGTGAATCCCCAATCCTCTTCATTTGCATTATACTGCTGGCAAAATTAATTCCCCAACACCAGTGAAGAGGCGTGATTGAGGCTTTGATTCCTCTGATTCCCGGCAATGTGAATTCCAGTAAAACATGCTCTCAGTGAACCCAACAGCATATATTTTGCTCCTATACTTAGGGGTCAAACAACTACTTGGATAGAACAAATCTAATCACAGTTTATAATGTAGCAATACAAGACACGATCTGCTTCCGAGATGGCTTCAAAAATGGGAAAGAAAGATAATAAAAAAAAAGAAAAAGAAATTCTATAGCAGTTGAGATGCAAATTATTCTCAGGATGGATCCGATCTATTATATTTTTTTTCACAGGTCAGATTAACTATTCACACTAACTTTCGCAACAAACCTGATGGACTATCTGGACAGATCGCAATGACCATTCATGTTTACTCTCACGGCAAATCCGATCCACCTGAATCTCATTTTACGGCAAGACAAAAGTCCTTTCACAGTAATGGTTAGCAAATCTTTACGGCAATTTGAACAGGTGAGGTGCGTAATGAATCAGGGACATCCGAGTTTTGTAATCAGATACGTTAAACAAGGGATAGAACACATGTAAGTGACATACTATTCTTGGATTAACGCAGGTGAGATGCTACCCTGGGACGAAGAATGGATGACGAGGTTTAATGAATGAAGAATGTCACAGCAAAGGGGTGATGACGTCATGGTAGGGACTAAATGCCGTGAGAGGCAGAGCCCCTCCGAACCTACCAATGAAATGTAGTGGATCTCACTATAAATTATGTCCAATTTATGGTGGGATCTGAGTGGATTGAGCTATGCCTTCATAGCACACGCTATCTCCTGAACAGGATGTCAAGACTTATGCCACCATGACTAACGGGATGCAGAGGGCTAATGGCGCTATGACAAAGAAAAAGGGTGGACAGAATGCGATCTATGTAAAGCAGAAACTACGTAGGTACTGAGAAGAACTAATGCTATACAGATAAATGGATGTGGATGCTAATTAAGTAGATGCAATGCAATGACCGATATGAACCAAAAAATCAAACGTTAGTCAGAAATCAAGATGGACACGAGAAATAAAAAATGTAAACAAAGATCAGAATACAATGGACGATTAAAATGAAAGCAGGAAAACAACTATTAAGAAGAGAGATCATGATACAAACAGGAAATCAAGATTTAGAATAGAAATCAAGATGTAAATAGGCAATCGAAAATCAACAAGAAGATTAGAAATAAAAGAAGAAGATTAGAATGAAACAAGACATCAATGAGATGCAGAAACAAAAATGCAGAATGCAAACTAAGAGATGAAGCGTAATGCTGGATGGGCTTAAGACAAACAGAAAAGAAAAATAATGAATAAAAAAAAAAGAAATCACAAGAGCGAAAGAAGAAAGAAGATAATAATCACCATCTTGCTAAAAAAATGTAGGCCGACCAAAAGCAAAATAGAAAACCAACTATAAAAGAGAATCAAAATAAAATAATAATAAAAAAAATAGAATATACATTAAAGTTGTAATACACAGGGCGATGATGAGAGCATCGTCGTGTATAAACTGTTGAAATTCAATAACGAGAAGAAGAGGAAACAAAAGAAGAAAAATAGAAAATAAAATTGTTGGAATTGGGGAATTCATTTGATATCGCACAGGGTGGGTCGATCCTGCTATATGCAGGTCGATCCCATCCTCGATGCTTTATGATGAAAAGAAAAATGAAGAAAAATCAAATTAAAATAGAGGAATACGATAAGACAAAATCTCTATAGAAAATCAAAGTAAAATGGGAAGAAAGCTTATGGAAAATCAAAGAGAATGCGATATAGCAGCAAAGGGGTAAGCGGTATGAAGGAAAAGAAGGAAGACAAGTCACTTACCTCTGACTGTTGTTTGAGTCTAGAAGGAGGGAGCTCAGATGGCTTTTTTCTTTTTTGTTGTTATTGCTAGAGTTGGAAACCCTTCAGTAGATCAAAGGAGAAACTTCAGGGAGAATGCGATCTATGTAAAGCAGAAACTACGTAGGTACTGAGAAGAACTAATGCTATACAGATAAATGGATGTGGATGCTAATTAAGTAGATGCAATGCAATGACCGATATGAACCATAAAATCAAACGTTAGTCAGAAATCAAGATGGACACGGGAAATAAAAAACGCAAACAAAGATCAGAATACAATGGACGATTAAAAGGAAAGCAGGAAAACAACTATTAAGAAGAGAGATCATGATACAAACAGGAAATCAAGATTTAGAATAGAAATCAAGATGTAAATAGGCAATCGAAAATCAACAAGAAGATTAGAAATAAAAGAGGAAGCTTAGAATGAAACAAAACACCAATGAGATGCAGAAACAAAAATGTAGAATGCAAACTAAGAGATGAAGCGTAATGCTGGATGGGATTAAGACAAACAGAAAAGAAAAATAATGAATAAAAAAAAAGAAATCACAAGAGCGAAATAAGAAAGAAAATAATAATCGCCATCTTGCTGCAAAAATGCAGGCCGACCAAAAGCGAAATAGAAAACCAGCTATAAAAGGGAATCAAAATAAAATAATAATAAAAAAATAGAATATACATTAAAGTTGTAATACACAGGGCGATGATGAGAGCATCGTCGTGTATAAACTGTTGAAATTCAATAACGAGAAGAAGAGGAAACAAAAGAAGAAAAATAGAAAATAAAATTGTTGGAATTGGGGAATTCCTTTGATATCGCACAGGGTGGGTCGATCCTGCTATATGCAGGTCGATCCCATCCTCGATGCTTTATGATGAAAATAAAATGAAGAAAAATCAAATTAAAATAGAGGAATACGATAAGACAAAATCTCTATAGAAAATCAAAGTAAAATGGGAAGAAAGCTTATGGAAAATCAAAGAGAATGTGATATAGCAGCAAAGGGGTAAACAGTATGAAGGAAAAGGAGGAAGAGAAGTCACTTACCTCTGACTGTTGTTTGAGTCTAGAAGGAGGGAGCTCGGCTGGCTTTTTTTTTTGCTGTTATTGCTGGAGTTGGAAACCTTTCAGTAGATCAAAGGAGAAACTCCAGGGAGAAGGCAAAGGAGAAGAGGGGAAGAAGAAGAAAAATCGGAACACATGATGGGGTGAAGAAGCGATGATCGATTCCTTCCCCTGCGGTCTCTCTTTATAACGAGAGACCGTTAGGATTTTTGCAAATCGGGTCCTCTCAAATTCTAAAATTTTCAAAACAGTGTCAGTTTCAGAAGTTTTTCTTAACATATGGTATTAACAAAAGACAATTTTCAAAAAGGGGCTTTTAAACCATTTTTTTCGTATTTTCTTTTTCTATTTTTTTTTTGTTCTTTTTCTTTGCATTTTTTATATTTTTTTGTGTTTTTGGAGATAAAAAGCTTTAAAACTGTAGGAAAATAAGGGATTTTAAACTATTTTTGTAAAATTTAAAAATATTTACAAAAGAGGGGTTTTCTAAGAATTCAGAGCTATTCTTTGGAAATTTCTTCAGAAAATGGGTTTGGATCCAAGGTTTTGAGAAATGTTTGAGTTTTGGATCTCAAATTGCGCAATATAGAATAATGGATCCAAATGGATATCGGATGAACTGTCTAAGCCATTCAGAAATTATTTTTGTATTTTTATAATTCTGATTTAAAAATTAGATAATTAGGCTCAGAATTGGGTTTTGACACTAGATCCGGATCCAAAAGTGAGTCAGATGTAGAAAGTAGATTTAGATTCTAGTGAATCCGAGAAATAATTGGAATTTTGATCAAAACTGACTCAATTATTCAAAAAAATAGGGGCCAGGGGCAAAAAGGGAATTTTTGAAAATTTTTGAAAAATTTGGGGTGTTCACAAATGCCCCTCTTTTCTACTAAGCCGGTTGAAAAGCCGAGCTTAGTGGCAAAGAAAACACTCCAAATTTTGAAAAAATGCCCCAGTCAAAGAATCTGACCTGGGTGTGAAAGAATTGTTTTGAAAACATTATTCCCCAGGCTTAACACCTTATCCTGAATGGCTTTTGAAAAGAAGAAATCCTCGAAAATGAGATAACTTGGTGACAAAAAATAAGGAAATCATGATGGGACTTTAGGTGAAGATCCCAGAATGGTGAAGATAGGAATTTTGATCAAGTCTCATGGGTGAGATGAGATAAGCCTTTTGGAATGAATCAGGTTTAGCCCTTAACCTGGATGGGACAAATATATCTCAAGATGAATTTCAAGTTCTACCCTTACCTGACTAGGAAAGGAATACATGAAGACCTTGATGGGACATTTTTGAGAAAATGCCTCGTGAGATGAAGTTCAAGTATGATCCTTTCCTTGATGGATATAACGGGCATGGATTCCATGATGGGGAAAACCATGATGAAACTGAGAGAACTACCTCATCGAAATGAGGAACCTTGTTGGAATGAGGCTCAGGTTTAACCTTAACCTGAACGGATGATACCTCATAGAAAAATGAGGTTCAGGCTTAACCCTTAACCTGACAGGGACAATACCTCGTGGAGCGAGGTTCAGGCTTAACCCTTAACTTGAAAGGGACGATACCTCGAGGAGCGAGGTTCAGGCTTAACCCTTAACCTGAAAGGGATGATACCTCGAGGAGCGAGATTAAGGCTTAACCCTTAACCTAAAAGGGATGACCATACGAAATCCTCGAGTGAAGAAACCATGATGGGACCTTCAGAGTTTGAACGACAAATCCGAGAGGGGTTTGCAAAAGGAAGAAAGGGGGTTCCTTAAAGCTTGAAAAGGGATGATCATGGGCGTCTCATTGCTGAGACTAAATCAGCTTTTAAAACAGACAACCTTTCGAAAAAAAAATCAGGTTTAACCCTTATCCTGAGCAGGATGATACCTTGAGGAGCAAGGCAACTCTTTTTTAAAAATGTAAACAATGCTAGGTTGCATCAAAATAGATATTGAATATTTATTTCATTTTTGGATAACTAGAAAATTTTGCCAATAAGATGAAATTGTAGTTGATTCAAACACTTGAGAATGTATGCACGTATGTGCAAAAGATATTCCCTCTTTTACCTAGAGTATTTCCTCCAAAATGAGGTTAACTTCTCAGATTCCAGAGTCATATTTAAATTTTTTTCTGCTGTTGAGTTTCTTCAAGGAAGTTATCCATTTCCTTAATATAAAAAGAAAAGAAATATTCTCAATTTCATAAAAGCAAGTAGGGAAAAGATATTGATAAAAGGATTTTGCATAAGAAAAGATGATTTCTGACAATTTCGGCAGTTTGATACCTGAGGGTTTTCCCATGATGATCTTTTTGCACTCTTTTTGAGACATTGAGCTTTCTTGGGCTTTTGGCGAGGAGTTTATTACATCATCCTTCATTTTGGAGATGTCTTGACTTTTCTTTCTTTTTTTTTCTGGGAAGGGTATGTCACAAACTCCTTCAACTTGGAGATGCTTCGATTCTTCTTTGTCTTAAGAATTATAGTGATGATGTTGGCTCATTGGTCAAAAATCTCTTGATGATAGCAAAAATCAAATATCTTTTAGGGTTTGTCAGGAGATTCATCGCATTCGCCTTCAACTTGGCGGTGATATGAACTTTCCCCAGAAGGATCCATCACAAACTCCTTCATCTTGGAGATGATCCAAATCTTCTTTGGCTCCGGGGGTCTAACTCATCCACCAGTCTTCAACTTGACGATGATTGAGAGATCCCTTTTGCAGATATTTAATTGCGGCTTAAATGACTGAGGAGATATGAATTGAGTGGATTCTTTTTATAGCTCAAGATATTTTCACTGTCTGATTGCCAGAAAATCGTCTTTAAACATGCGCCATAACTATGATCAATATCAATTCGCTTATGGCTTTTCAACATCATTGTATTTTTTTTTTCTAATCATACCAAGGACATTTCATACATCATTTTGGTTGATCAACAAGGAAAAGATTTGAATTTTATCCCTTCTTGCAAAAGGTTTCACCTTTTTTGGAAAGAATACTAGAGGTAATTTGAGGTGATTCCTTTGTGTACTAAAATGTTGAAATCAACAAATGTTTTTAGCAAATTGGCAAAGTTTTTGAGAATCCTTTATAAAATAATCACTCAATATCAATCTTGATAGGACCGTGGGCTGAAACTTTGATTTTGGAAATCTCAACCAGTAAGAAAAACTGGATTTTGCAAGACTGACCAGCGAACACTGGAACCTTTGATGGGAAGTTTGACGAGCGTAAAAACTGGATTTAGGAGGCTCGACCAGTGTAAAACTAGATTTGGAAAGTTCGACCAGTGTGACCTGGATTTAGGAGGTTCGACCAGCTCAAAAGCAGGATTTTGGGAGGTTCAACCAGTGTGAGACTGGATTTAGGAGGTTTGACCAGCTTGAAAGTAGGATTTGAGAGATTCGACCAGTGTGGGACTGGATTTAGGAGGTGCGACCAGCTCGAAAACATGATTTTGGAAGTTCGACCAGTGTTATCTAGATTTAGGAGGTTCGACTAGCTCGAAAGCAGGATTTGGGAGGTTCAACCAGTGTAAAACTGGATTTAGGAGGTTCGACCAACTCAAAAGCAGGATTTTGGAAGTTCGACCAGTGTTACCTGGATTTAGGAAGTTCGACCAGCTCGAAAGCAGGATTTGGGAGGTTTAAGCAGTGTTAAACTGGATTTAAGAGGTTCGACTAGCTCGAAAGCAGAAATTGAGAGGTTCGACCAGCTCGAAAGCAGGATTTTGGGAGGTTCGACCAGTGTTAAACTGGATTTTAGAAGGTTCGACCAACTCAAAAGCAGGATTTGGGAGGTTCGACCAGTGTCAGACTGGATTTGAAAAATGTACCAGCACAAGCACCGAATTTTGAAAATGTATCACTATAAGCACCAGATTTTTGAAAGTGTACCAATACGAGGACTGGATTTTTGAAAGTGTACCAGTATGAGCATTGGATTTTTGGAAAATGTACCAGTACAAGCACTGGATTTTCGGAAAATATACCAGTACGAGCACTGGATTTTCAGAAAATGCACCAGTACGAGCGTTGGATTTTTGGAAAATGCTCACACTGTTTTCCAATTGAGATTTGAATTTTGAAAGGAGACCGACATTCTCAAGATATTTGGAAATCAAAGCGGGAATGATTGTCGGGGTCTCAGGATTATCCCTTATTCTGAAGGGAAAAAGAAATACCTCGACGAACGAGGTTCAGGTTTATCCCTTAACCTGAGAGGGCGAGTCGGAACCCGGATCTTCAAAATAAAAGATAAAAGGAAAATCCGAGTTTGAAAACTCAAATTTTCAATGCAACGATTGGTCCAGCACGAGGATTGGATCCAAAAGGAAGTCCGAATCGGAACTCGAAACTTCAAAAATAGAAAAAAAGGGTAAAACCCGAGTCAGAACCCGGATCTTCAAAATAAAAGATAAAAAGAAAATTTGAGTTTGAAAACTCGACTTTTCAATGCAACGATTGGTCCAATATGAGCATTGGATCCAAAAGGAAGCCCGAGTCGAAACTTGAAGCTTCAAAAATAGAAGAATAAAAGGGAAAAACCCGAGTCAGAACCCGAATCTTCAAAATAAAAGATAAAAGGAAAATTCGAGTTTGAAAACTCAAATTTTCAACGCAACGATTGGTCCAACACGAGCATTGGATCCAAAAGGAAGCTCGAGTCGGAACTCGAAACTTCAAAAATAGAAGATAAAATGAGACCCGATTCGGAACCCGGATCTTTAAAAAGAAAATAAGAAGGGAAAACCCGAGTTTATCACTTGAATTTTCAAAGTAATGATCGATCCAACACGAGTATCGGATCCGAAAGGAAGTCTGAGTCGGAACTCGGAACTTCAAAAATAGAAGATAAAATGAGACCTGAGTAAGAACCTGGATCTTTAAAAAGAAAATAAGAAGCGAAAACCCAAGTTTAGTACTCGAATTTTCCAAAGTAACGATCGGTCCAACACGAGCATTGGATCCGAAAGGAAGTCTGAGTCGAAACTCGAAACTCCAAAAATAGAAGATAAAATGAGACCCGAGTTGGAACCCGGATCTTTAAAAAGAAAATAAGAAGGGACAACCCGAGTTTAGTACTCGAATTTTCCAAAGTAACGATCGGTCCAATACGAGCATCGGATCCGAAAGGAAGTCTGAGTCGGAACTCGAAACTCCAAAAATAGAAGATAAAATGAGACCCGAGTCGAAACCCAAATCTTTAAAAAGAAAATAAGAAGGGAAAACCCGAGTTTAGTATTTGAATTTTCCAAAGTAACGATCGGTCCAACACGAGCATCGGATCCGAAAGGAAGTCGAAACTCAAAACTCCAAAAATAGAAGATAGAATGGGACTCGAGTCGAAACCCAGATCTTTAAAAAGAAAATAAGAAGGGAAAACCCGAGTTTAGTATTTGAATTTTCCAAAGTAACGATCGGTCCAACACGAGCATCGGATCCAAAAGAAAGTCTGAGTCGGAACTTGAAACTCCAAAAATAGAAGATAAAATGAGACCCGAGTCAGAACCCGGATCTTTAAAAAGAAAATAAGAGAAAACCTGAGTTTAGTACTTGAATTTTCCAAAGTAATGATCGGTCCAACACGAGCATCAGATCCGAAAGGAAGTCCGTGTCAGAACTCAAAACTCCAAAAATAGAAGATAAAATGAGACCCGAGTCGGAACCCAGATCTTAAAAAAAAGAAAAGAAAATGAAAACCTGAGTCGGAACTCAGATGGGAAAGAAATAATTCCAAACTAGAAGTCGAATTTTGGAGGGATCGACAAAAGTTATGAATTGACTCCGAAAATCACAACAAAGATGAGGGATTCATTCAATATTCTTGACCCAAGATGGTCTAAGACTTGAATTGTTTATGATGGCTTCAAGATTATCCCTTATCCTGAAGGAGAATAGACAAAATCAACAAAATTAATAATAGTTGATAAAAAATCAAAAGAATTGATAAAAAATGATAAAGAATCAATAAAATTGATAAAAATTGATGAAAAATAAATTTTTGACAAAGAATTGACGAAGGTTGACGACAATTGGTAAAATTGGCGAAAAATTAATGATACTTGAAATATGATGAGAGACTATGATCATCGCAAAAATTTTCCTCTCTTGGTATTCTCTATCTTCCTTCTCTGTCCCTTTCTAACCTCTATTTCCCTTTTTGAAGGGAAAATAAAAGACAGAAAAGGAGAGAGAAGAGAAAAAAAAAGAAGAGAGAGAGGAACTCTTTTGCGAAGGTCTCACTTGACCTTAATTTTGAAAAGAAGATTTAAAATATTACTCGCCTCCGTTTTGAAATATCTACGGGAAAAAGGAGAGACGGGATTCGCTCGTCGGTACGAGGTTTGACCGTTCCTGGTGCCTTTACCAGGGGTAATCGAACCAAGGATCGAATTTATGCCTTTTTGCTTTACCTTAATATTGTCTAAAAATTTATTCTAAGTCTAGAAAATGCACAAAGAATCATGCTTGTGCGATGCAAATGCAAGGATGTATGCTTTTGAGAAAATAATTCAGAAATTTTGGAGATGTTTCAAGTGGTTTTTGAAAATGAATTTTGAGAATATTTGTGAAGAAATGGTTTTTGAAAGTTGAAGATGGACTTGGAGAAGTTAGATTTTTTTTAAACTTTAAGATTTAGAATAAATCTTGAGTTTTGAAATAATCAAAGATTGAGATGAACCTGAATTTGAAGAAGGGAAATTTGAAAATGAATATAGACTTCAAAAATGGATTGAAAGTCAAGATGGTATTTGAGAAATGGAGTGGAATTCTAGATTTAAAGTTTTGAAATCAGAATGGATCTTGGGTCTAGGTGGAATTTGAAAACAGAATTGGATTTTTAGATTTGGATTTCAAGATGGATTTGAATCCGAAATCCGGAATCCTAAATGGCATTGGACCCGAAGTCTGAAATCCAAGATGGAGTTGAATCCGGAATCTGGAATCTTAAATAGAATTGGATCTGAAGTCTGGAATCCAAGATGGAATTGAATCTGAAATCTAGAATCCTAAATGGAATTGGATCCGAAGTCTGGAATCCAAGATGGAGTTGAATCCGAAATCCTAAATGGAGTTGGATCCAGAGTCTGGAATCCAAGATGAAATTTAGAAGATGGATCTAAATTTTGAAAATCCATATGGAATTTGAAGATAGAATTGGATTTCGGAAATCCAGATGAAACCTAGAATTGGATCTGAGAGACCCTAAATCGACTTTTGAAATTTAAAAGGAAGGATAAAGAATGAAACTTGATTTTCAAACTTGAATATTGAAGTCGGGAGATGAATCTGGAAGTTTCAAAGTTGAATTGAACTTTGAGATTTGATTAAATTAAATTTGAAATTGGATTCTGATCCTGGAAATGAATTTCAAATTTCAAAGTTCAATTGAACTCTGAAATCTGATTTGAGTTGGAAATTGAATTTTTGTACTTGAAATTTCAAAGTTAAATTGAACTTTGAAATTTGGATATTGAATTTTTGAATTTTGAAGTAAAATAGAATTGAGAAGATGAAGATGAAGATGAATTTGAATTTATGAATAAAAATTGAAGAAGATATTTGAAGAATTGTCTCAAAACCATTTTGGATTTTGGATAAGAATCTTGAAAATATGATGAAGTTCTATCCTAAATGAGGAAATGAATCAAAGAATTTGAAAATAGAGTTTTGAAAAGCATATTTCATTCTTTAAATGAATTGAAATAAGATTGAAGATATAATACATTTCTGACTATGGTCATAAAATGTATTATATAATAATCATATTTAAGTTCAAGTGAAGAATAAAACACATTTTTTGTGCCTTTATAGAGTTTAAAATGAAATTAACTCTCAATATATCCTGACTATGGCCATTGATATATATTTTGAATTAATTTTAAGTTAAACTCTGATAAAGGAAGAAAATATTTTAGAAAAATATGATGATTTTTGAAAATAGACCCAGTGTGGATCCAGTGTTATTCCATAAAAGATGAAAATCCTAAGTTTTGTTTACACCTTGACTATGGCCATTGATGCAAATCGTCAACTTAGGATTTAATCACCTTTTATAAAATGGTGCACGTGCCATTCGTGTTCCACCATTTGTGAATTTTGAGAAATAAAGGAGAAAATATCATGAAACATGCAATTCTAGAAGATATGTATGCTCATACATTCTAATCTATAGCGGAAAATGGAAAGATTCTCATTGATGTCTAGCTATTACAAGTTTAAAATTGAAATTGAAGTTATAACTACTAAATTCTGAAGGAAAATAGCCTCTCTCATATAACTCCTGCAAAGTTCGAGTTAACATAAGCAATATAGAAAAGACATATCATGCTAAAGAACTAACATACATATATATATATGAGAGCTAAATGCCTATTTGAAATGCTTGAGTGACATCCTAAATTTATGAAAATTGGATATGACAGTGCATTCATAACACATTAAATCAATTGGAAAAATGTATATGCAATACCTTGATGCCATGTCTGGATCAATTAGGAAGATGTATATGTTTGCTCAGGGATGAGTGCAAGAAATGGCTGTGAAAGAGGAGGTTGCAGTAGGAGAACACCGGTATATGATAGAGGTATTTAGTAGTGACTTTTGGGGTGAAAACTGAATGCAAGAGATGATGGTAGACTGGGAAATTATTTTGAGCCTTCAAGAATTCTGGGTTTTTCAGTTGAGTATGCTATGACAGAGGTTGTCAAGGGAGATTCACCTAAAGGGGCTACAGGGCTGTTGTATAACACATGAAGGTGGAAATGGATTGTTTATGGGCTAGAGCTTGATATAGATATATACTATATGCAGAGGGTGTAGACATGATGTAAGTACTGTTGTGCAAGTGTGACTGCAACAAGACTGCCACAATACTGTGACATATGAAGATACAAGGTGTGGCTGGGGATCAGTGTAACTGCTGCTATAATTGCAGCAGAAAAGGGGGATATGCTGAATATGAGGATGCAGTAATTTGAAATAGAATGTAGAGATGATGGAAATAGGCACCAGTGAAAGGTAATGCAGTAGATAAATGATGTAGTATGTTTGAAATGGCAGATGCTGGGTGTTGGAAAAGTGTAATGTGGTAGGGTAATGATGATGTGGGTGTAAGTGAAATGCATGTATAGTGTTATGCACAGGATAGCAACAGGGGATAAGCTGGAAGAGCCTGCCTTTGGTACTCAACCACAAATCTGCTGAAAACGATGACATCTATGGTTGAAGGGAAGCGTATCTGTATGGCATACTTTGATCAACTACTACTGATGGTAGTGACACTAAAGTGACTGTTAGGTCTGGTAATGAAGCATGACCTATCATGTTTTTGGTAAAGACCATGTATATTGAAATACCCAAACATCATTTAGCGGCTAATGCCCGAGAATGAGCCAGGTCATGACTATACCAAAGCTTATTGAGACAAGTATCTCTTGTGTTTCTGTAAAAGAATGTGAACATCAACAAGGTATGAGGGGACCTATTAAACCAAATTGCGCCTTGAGAGGTAATGGTGACAAGCAATAATAGAGTGAGGCAGCAGAAACCATTGTAGTAAAAGTTGTAATTAGGTAAAAAAAAAACAGAAGAGAAGAGGTAGAATGTCAACAACAACCTACAGGAACTAGCAAATGAGATACCATGAATGAATATGTAATGAAATCAACTGATCTCACAAAAAAAATATTTAAACTTGACTTTGCAACCAGATCAAAATATTTTCACAGTAGTTGTTTGGCATGCTTTTGCAGCAAATGGAACAAGATTTTCATGGCAATTCACAAAAAATACTGATAGCAAGAAATAAAAATTCACAGCAAATGAGAGGAATTTACAGCAGAACAAATGCAGATCTAGGTCCTTCACAATTAACGCAACAAACTGTTTATCAAACCCATTCTAGATATGAAATTCTCGAGATTCAAAACAGTAAATTGATTTTTGCTACTTAGGTGCACCATAAGTTGATTCCTGCTTGGTACATGGCGAATCCAACCTGCTTGACAGTAGCTTGGAAGGAGAACAAATCAGTACAAGGTTCATTTTCATGGCAAACAAAAGGGGCTTTATCATGTACGATGATGATCATCTCGTTGCCATGCTCTATTTACTTTCTTCCTCATTTGTCCATTCTTATTTGGAGATTGAAACATTTCATGAGGTGAACTACATCTAGTCTTTCAAAACAACTGAAAATTCTCAAGGTATGAATAGGATCCTCGTGAGTTTCTCCAGCCTAGGAATACCTCTGGCTGATCACTGATCTACTTAATGAACCAGATCATGAAATCGTCATCTGTCAAGAATGTTCCCATAATCGGAATTCGATCCGAGGTCTCTGTAAAATATTTACAACTAGAGTATGTAGATGGATGGTGGTGGATAAACAAAACGTGTAATGAAATGATGGGAAATCAAACATGAAAAATGAAGCCTACTGGACTAGAGCATTTGATCATCGTAATATTTAGCTTAAACAAGATGCATATAGATTAAGAGGGAAGATCAAGCTGATGATACAACTGAGATGGATCAGATGCACTAAGAAAATGTGGAGAACCCAAACAATGTTGAAGCACCATAGAGAAGGTAAATCTAACACCAAGGGATAGCTGACAGAAACTTGAAAATAAAGGGGAAAGAAAGATACAATCCCATCAGCAACAGGAAAATGAAAATTAAATACAAACTGGAGGCTAAAGTAAGTGCACAAAAACCAAAATCAACCATAGAGCAGAATACAAAAGTAAATAAAATGGAAAACGTAAAGGGAAATGGGTTTAATAGATCCGGACACAGGGGCTCAGATCAAAATACGTAAAATAAATTGAAACCAAATGGCATTGAGTCAGACACTGATTCGCAGGGGATTAATATCCGAAGACAGAGTGTCGTGCCAAGATGCAGGATGAAAGCAAATGTGCTATGCTGGACGAAACCAAACTGTGCATGTATTGTGAGGGGTTGAAGAAAAACACACGAATGAAAAAAAAAAGAAAAAGAAAATGTACAGATGATACTTCAAACAAGAAACACAACAAGGAATAGAAATAACGAATAAAAACGCTTATCAAAGCAAGGAAATTAAATGCAACATATAATTGGGTATGAACCATGGAAATCAAAATAAAAATGACAAAAGAAAGAGGCTACTGTAAACAGCCCAAATTTTCCTCATCCATTCTCAAATAACCCTCCTCGGGCAGTGCCAACCCTGTTAGGTCAGTGTAGGAGTCAAACCTCGAGTCAGTTTCAGAAAAATCATCATTTTACCAACTTTTATTAGGAAAATTATCCTTTTGCCCCTAGGTCATCCCGGACCCCAGTCAGTCAGAGTCAACCAAGCTTCTGGGTCAGTTCCAAACAGTCAGAATATCAGTCATCTCAAGCTCATCCGAGCTCACAATGAACAGACCATTTTCATTTATGACAATTCTTGCCAAAATGGGATCATTTCTTCAGAAATGAGCTCATTTCTCACTCAAATTCAAGCCAATTGTCTCTGAGTCAGTCATTCATAGTCAGTCATATTCCCCAGAGTCTAACTTGAGCTCACTAGGAGTTCGAGTGCTCCAGTTTTAGTTCAAAACTATTTTTGAGTGTTCAAGAGCACATTTTAGTCCATTTCAGCTCTTTCAGCTGAAATTGAGCTGAGTTCAGTCAATTAAGCTAGTGTTTGAGCTTTGACTTTAGTTCATGTCAGTATTACTGACCTTTGTTTTAGCTCAAAGTCAGCTCAGGTTCGTAATTCACTTCGCTTCAGTGACCATTCCGTATTATTTCTCTAAAAATGGCAGCTTTTCTTGAAAATTTAGTCAGAAAGGTCAGTTGAGTCAGTGTCTGGTTAGCTCACATGAGTTCTGAAACTCTAAAACCCAGCTCAATCCAGCTAATTTCAGTTTAATTAAGCTCGAACCCCAATTTTCAGTGTCACTCTAACCCAGCAGAGTCTCGAAAACCATTTCTTGAGCTATTTTGCAAATTTTATCAATTTTAATGCTTTTTGAACTGGTACAACTGTCAATCGGGGTCTAACATCCAAATCTCTTCATTCAGGGTCTGCATTTCGCATGCCATTTCTCAACATTTTATATCATTTCTCAGCATTTCATAACATTTCATCACATTTCAGTTCATTTTCGAAGTCCAGAACTCCAATTTTATAAATTTCAATCCAGATAGAGTTTTAAAAGTTTTCAGAAATCAATTTCAAACCCCGGGTTTCCAAAATTGACATTTTTACCCCCGGTAGTCTAAATTTGAAAATATTTTCTCAAGAAAAATAATCTGGATTTATTTCAAACTCAAATTTTTGAATTCTACATTGGATTTGCTTCGCAACGAGTTATTGAACTTCAAAATTCGAGCTCGTTTTAAAAACTACCAAAAATAGCTCATTTCGTCTAGAAAGTTCTTTGGAAATATTTTCTCGAGGAAAACAATTTGGATTTATTTCAAACTCAATTTTTCAAATTCTACACTGGATTTGCTTCGCAACGGGGTATTGAACTTCAAAATCCGAGCTCGTTTCAAAAACTGCCAAAAATAGCTCGTTTCGTTTGGAAATTTTTTGAAAAGACTATTTTACCCCTTTTATCGTCAAAATTAATTTTAAAACTGGAATTTGGACCTGCTCTGAGATGGCCCATCCATTTACAATTCCCTTTTATTAAAAAAAAATATGTTTCTTTTCAATTTTCTTTTTATTTGTTTGTTTTTATTTTTTATTTTATTTTTAAAATTTTATTTTATTTTGTGAGGTGGGACCTGTGAGGGGGTCTCTCAAACCTCCAGTTCACTTCCTTTCTTTTTTTTTCCTCCATTTTCTTTTTTTTCTTTTTTCTTTTTTATTTTATTGCTTTCCTTATTTCTTTATTTTCTTTTCTTTCTTTTTTCTTCCTTTTTCTTTCTTTCTTTCCTTCCTCCTTTCTTTCCTCTCCCTCCAACTCACGTGTACCCCCTTTTCCAGCCCCTTCTCTTCCTTTCCCTCTCCTTTCCTTTCCTTTTCCTTCTTCCCTTCTTCTTTTCTTTTCCTTCTTTCCTTCTTCCCTTCCTTCCTCCCTTCCTTTCTCTCTTGCCCAGCCATTAACGTAAGGGCTTTCCTTCCCTAATTAAAGCTAAAACTTAGGAAAAGATGTGATCTTCCCTAAGTTAAGAAAATGAAGAAAAGCCACTTACGGCTGGCCCTTTTTCTTCAAGCAACTCACGCCTCTCTCTCTCTTTCTCTCTCTCCCTTAAGCTCTTCATCCCCATTACACAGCAGCCATCTCTCTCAGCCCAACCCTTGCAGCCTTCATCACCACCAATAGTAGCTGCCACCTACCAGCTTGCAGCCACCACAAAGGGGAGCACCAACCGGTTCACCTCTTCCAGCAACCTATCAGCCGGTTCACCTCCTTACACAGCCACCATTACATGCTGGCAGCTACCACCTCTTTATCTTCTTTCCTCCATCAAGGAACTCCTTCCTCCAGCCGTACCAGCTCCTTCAAGCACAGCTTCAAGCTGCCACCATTGCAACCATTACGAAAGGACTTCCAACATCTTCAATCATTGCACCACCACCTTGGCTCAGCATCTTTTGAACATTGCAGCCACCACGAGAGGAGTTCCAGCCAGTGTTTGCTTCCAGCCACCTCTTCCAAGGGCTCTTCCAGTTGCAGCCTCTTCCACTTTGTAGCACCAACCATCACAACTCCCTAAGGTAAGCCATTACCTTCTTATTCCATGTATTTCATTAGTTCTTGTTACAGTCCTACGGTGTTCACCTTTGTCGTCCATCGATTTGAGGCCTTTAGGCTTCGGTTTTTATGAGGATGTTGTGGAACCAAATCAAAGGCTGGATCAAGGGTCATGTGAAGATCCCCTTCATGGTTTTAAATTAATAAACATCGTAAGGCCCTTATCCACTATACTGAAAACTCTATAAACGATAGGATTCATCCATCTCATGGATTGAATCCTTCGTTTCAAGAGTCAAATCAAGAATGGATCATATTCCCTCAATTGTTTTACTATTTATTTTTGTATTTTACATAGATTACATGTTTAAATCTAGCATTTAGTTTAATCTCATGATGCATATTGTTCATGTTCTATAGTTTTATTAGCAATTGATTTAGAATCTATAGAATCCATGTTTATGTTCAGTCCAATTATGATTTCATGCTCAAATTCTTGTTTAAAATTTGTGAGTTTTTCGTGATAGATGTACTTATATGTTTGAAATTTCATGTAAAAAATCCAGATTGATTTGATAGCTGTAATCCCATTTTAAAGATCAAACTCCAAAACTGGATTTTCCCCTTCTGGAATTTCCAGAATTCCTTTTAGCAGACAAGAACCTCCGTCACCACCCTCTTGGGAGATTCGAATTGTCTTAAAAAAATCAAAGTAGATTTATGATTGAATCTACTAATGATCTGAAAATTTTGAGGTTTTTCCAAGCAGTTTTGACCTTTGTAAAAAATCGAATTGCTCAGACCCATGGGAAAATCTCGATTTTCCTTCGTCAGGGTATAGACAGACCTTAATGCATCAAGTACGCCCAATCCCTAGCCCGTCTGCAAAAACTTTCAACATTAAAGTTGTTCCTAACATGTTTTACTATCATTTTACAAATTTTGGGGATTTTTGGAACTGTTTCAGTATTTTTCACGAAACATTTTTTTCTGTCTGACAGATTTCAATATCCCAAGATTTCAGATATTCGGGTCTCTGATAACAGTGTGCCCTTTTCCAAACCGTAACATAAAATCTAATGGTGTCAAAATATAAAATTTTCTCCTATTTGTTAAAGACATTTTCCCACTATTTTAGTCTTTTTTCCATCTATTTACTATTTTTCTTACATTTTCTACCGAAACTTATCTGTTTCCCCTAAATCCTAGAGTTGCCGGATTCCGATCCGACTTGTCAGAGTGGCACAACTCCGACCATAGGTCAAAACCAGAAAGTGTAAAAAGAAAAAAATTTTACCTTACTGTCCTCGATCACCCCATAAAATTTGGGAAATTGTTATGGAAATTTGATATCCAAAATCTTCTTTAGAATCAACATTTTAGGCAAAAATCACAAAATTGAAGGTTTTTATTTAAATTTCCATATTTAAAAATACAAAAAAAATAGATTTTCGTGCTCGATTCTGTTTTTAGGGTTATTTTAGCTGTCCATGCCAAATTTGGCTTAATTCCAAGTTCATTTGTCTCATGTGTTAGTTTATCTTTAAATTCAGAAGCGAAAATCATGCGAAAATTAGGTTAAATTTGATATTTTATGATATTTTCGCCATTTTAGGGTTTTATTCATGTAAATTAGCATGTATAATCATATTAGGATTAATTTAAATGTCATTTTCATTTCATATTTTCCTTTTTTGCAAAATTTTTTTCAGAAAACCCTGGTTTCAAGGCCATAGTCTTGTTGTCGGGGGTATTTTGGTCATTTTGACCATAATTTCGAAATTTCAATTTCTAATTTCATAAATTTTCATGCATATCATCATGTTGTATTTGATTTTTAAAATTCCAAAATTTACAAAAATTCTTTCAGAAAACCCTGATTTTAAGGTCATCAGGGGTATTTTAGTCATTTTGACCCCAATTTTGAATTTTTAAGTTTATTTTCAAAATTTATTCATTGTTTATCATGTTTATATCAAAGGGGATATGATTTTGGGTTTATATCTGAATAATATCTGATAATTTCCCATATTTTTGGATAAATTCAGAAAAACCTACATTTTTGTGCTAACCTTGTTTTCTAGTTTTGCAGGAACATTCAAGAAGTCTTAGCTTTTATTTCTTTATTTTATTCAATTCAATATAAAAATCAATGTAATATTTGGAATAAGAGTTACATTTCTGCTTAGAATAGGACTGCATTGCATATAGTTTAATTCCTGCAAATTTTTAATATCTGATGTATCATTCATGCATTTATTCCAAATTCACTATGGTTGACACGAATGGCACGTGCACAAGCTCTTATGGAGTTTATAAACTCGGTGGGATTTGTATTTATGGCCATAGTCAGAATATGAAGAAAAACAAGATTTATGATCTTTGTATTAGTCACATTCAGCCTACACTCTTAGGCTAACTTAAAAAATGCACTGCATTTCTCCAAGTTTCAAAAGGATTTTCCCAATTCCTCAATTGAAATTCTCTTTCAAATTCATATTCATTCATCTCATTCAAATTGCATTATTTTCAAATTTATTTTCCAATTTCAATTTCAGATAAATCAGTTTTCCCAAAAATTTCCAAGTTTCTCAGGATTGGATTTTCTCAGAATTCTAAATTCTCAAATGAAATTTCAAAGCATTTCCCAAGTTCAAATCAAGATTTTCCAATATTTTAAAATTCTCAAATTTCGAAAATCCCAAGTTTTCAAAAATCGATTTTCTCAAAGTTCCCATTTTCCTGAGAATTCATTTTCCTTTTCAGAAATTCTTTTCCAATGAATTTTCTGATTTTCTCAGAATTCTCAAATTCATTTCCTCAGAAAACAATCCAAAACTCAAAATCGATTTTCCAAAGTTTAAGTTTTCTTGAGAAATCACTTTCCAATGCAAATTTCTGATTTCCAATGAAATTCAATATTTTTCCCAGGAATTCTATTTTCAAGCATTTTCCAGTCATTTTCCAATTGCATTTCAATTTTCTAAAGCAAACATCATGTTTTTCAAAACTTGCATTATTTTAAAAATTTCATAGCACAAGCCTGATTCTTTGTGCATTCTAGGAAAAATAGAGCATAATTTAGATATTTGAGTCAAGTTAGAGCACATAATTGATCCTTGGTTCAATTACCCCTGGTAAAGGCGCCAGGAACGGTTGAACCGCGTACTGACAGGCGGATCCCATTCCACGAAATTTTCCCGCAAATTTTCAAAACAGAGACGAGTAATTTTCAAAACCATTTTCAAAACTTTGGTCGAATTTGACTGACGAAATTCGTTTCTCTCTCGCAAGGGAGGGGAAAAATTTTGCGATGATAACAGGTTTGGCGACCGTGATGGGATCTATCTTCGCTTGATCAATTATGTGCTTTAACTTAGCTCAATTATCAAAATTATGTTCTATGGAATGTCAGCTTTTAATTCCTGATATCATGTGAACCTAGAAGCCTAGACTTGAACCCAGCTGACATGGATTGCATGTAGACTAGGCATGGTTTGGTAGGACCATATTGATGAGAATTATTCATGCTCACTTAGACTTAGGTCTGAAATACAACACTCCTCAATTTAGGAATTGTATGAAAACAATGCTTGCTTCTTCAAAAAAATTCAAAATTTAGGAATTTGTCTGCATGTGATCATTTTTCAAAAACCACCCCACCTATGTCTACCCGGTCTTCACGTTGCTAGGCTCTCTTCCAGAACCATAGTTCAGAACAGAGCCTCACAACTATGCCACTTATTTGGGCTAACGCCCCCCTGCCACGTACCAACGGCCATAGTCCAACGTATATCGGCAGACGCTCAAGGATGTTGGGAAAACACAAGCCTAGACCCAGAGATAAATTTTTATGTCACGTACATTGAGCCTCGGCTCGAGTATATCAGCATAACTGGATTGGACACAGTTGATCTGAGCCTAGAGTCAGGATTAGGGTCCTAAAGCTCTTTCAAAATCAATGCATTTAGAGTCAGCTTCTTAGGGATTGTTGTATGTGCATAATTGTTTGTGATTGAATGTATGATTTTTTCGTCGTATTTTCTCATATTTTTCCCAATTTTTCCAAAAATATCAGACAATTTTTTAAAATACCTTATTTTCCATCTTTTGTGAAATATCTCATTTTTCTTAAAAACACTGGATGATTTTTCCAAATTATCCACCTTTTCCTCAAAACTCCAGGTGATTTTCCATTCTTTCGTTCCTCTGGACTTCAAATTTCCAACTTTTATTTTATCCTGCCTGCAATTTTTAAAATTCTTGTATTTTTCCAAAAGTCTAATTTCTAATCTTCCTATCTTTCAGTCCAATGGCATACAATCAGCTTGATTATGTTTTTCCTGAGGGTCATATCTCCTACGAGGTGCGACAAAGTCTTCCCAAGCATCGAGCTCTCAGCACCGGACCCTTTTTCCCCCGGTGGTACTATGTTTGGTTCAAAAACTTCTCTCGTATGTTTCTGGACCACTTGAGCGATTGCGGGTTGGAACTGGCATCTGCAGTGGGGAAGTTGACAGTCAACGACAATCTGATCCATGCGCTGACAGAGCGGTGGAATCCGCGTACCTGCACGTTCTGGTTTCCGTGGGGCGAGATGACACTACTGATGGATGAGTTTTAAGAGATTATGGGACTGCCTGAGCCAGCCGGTCAGCCTGGAGATCCGTTAGAGCAGCAGTTTCTAATTAATGTCAAGGGTTTGGACCCTAAAGATGTTGTGGATCGCATGACAGGGCGCAAGTCTTGGCCACTGATTGAAGAAAATGTGAATGAGTACGTGAGCCTGATCGAGATCTACCGACAATATGGAGAATTCACAGAAGTCAGCTCGTTGTCTAGGACAACTCGAGAGAGAATTCAACATGCGATGGTTCTGTGTACTGTGGGACTTGCTTTCTTTCCAGATGGATAGAATTATGTGGATGTCAGAATAGTTCAGCTTCTGAAAAGATGGGGGAGTCGACAGACCAGCCGTCTCTCGATAGCTATAGCCGCGCTTGCTTTTCTATACAGAGGACTGACCCGCTTCCCACTTGGAGAGTTCATCTTAGTCGAGGGATGTACCTATGCTCTTCAGTCTTGGTTCCTTCAGCATGTACCGACCAGAGCTAGTTCGTTCAGATACAACGACAAGGA
This sequence comes from Nuphar pumila, assembly GCF_984573655.1. Classification (NCBI taxonomy): domain Eukaryota; kingdom Viridiplantae; phylum Streptophyta; class Magnoliopsida; order Nymphaeales; family Nymphaeaceae; genus Nuphar; species Nuphar pumila. Next base: position 67,777,911 of record NC_143259.1, on the reverse strand, counting down.
ACTTCTTCCAGTTGCGCGGTACCGATTCATGATCGATTATCTGTAGGAAGAAGAAGTGGTGTGGAACTATTTTGATCGAGAATTATCACCTCCCAGATACACCTATGCATATGGCAAGAGATTCAAGTTGCTTGGTCCATTCTTCTGCGCTTATTATCATCTGAAGCAGTGTGTTGGACAGTTTTTTAGAGACAGAAGCACATAGAGATGCGGTTGCTATCAGAAGTCATGCCAGAGTTCGACCTTGCATCCGCATAGTCGTCTGGAACATACCATTCTACCAGATATGGCTGGGACTCTTTTGCTACTCTTCCACTTTTTCCGGGTCCTTGTGTCTTTGCTAGTTATAAAGAGTGGTGGCAAATTGTCTGCCCGCCTCCTCTTTCCCAAGTTTATTATTGATGCAATCATGTTTTCCTTTCAATAAATAAAAAACATGCAAATTCTTCAATTCTTGGTTTGACGACCTCGCCTAGGTAGCAAGGCATAATTTTCAGTTGTTTTCTTTGCAAAGGAATGACAACACAATTGTCGTAATCCCAGCGACGACTCAGTCCTTAGTAATGGGATGCTCTTTCAATTGTCTACCAAAATTCTCAGCAAATATTTTCCTTCCAATCAAAATCTCTCTCAAAAGCCTAACCATCAATTTTGCCCTGCAGAGAGCATTCGTGACATTCAATGGTTCAGACAAGGTCAAAAAAGAAAACTGCACCAGTCGAGGGGATCGCATATTCAACAGCTTCAGACGAAGAAATGGATTCCCCGCATTCAGGAAAAAATCAAGGACAACAGGTTGAGGATGACATTGATCCTCAGATGTATGCCATGTTCAAGAAGATGATGACCAAGATGCTGGCAGAGCAAGCGGAAGCTAGTACAGAGCAGACTCAAGCCAAGCCAAAGGCTAGGGGTCATACAGTTAAGAAGCAGGTGAAAATGTCTAAAAAACGTGTCCAACATGTTGATACAACTGATAAAGAAGGATCAACAGAGGATTCAGATGAAGAGTTTGAGACTCATTAGGCATTCCACAAATCTACTCAGGGGCAGGGGTCAGCCCACAAATTCAAAGAGCAGTCTGTCAATGACTCTGACTAGCCGCAGTTCAAAGATGTGGTCAGAATGCTTCGAGACCTGTAGACCCAAGACAAGGGCAAGAAAGTTTTTACCAGCGAAGACTTCTATGATGGTTTGGATGGGGACGACAATCTCGAGAATCTCCCCAGAAAGTTTATCAAATTTGATGGTTCTGGCGACCCTAAAACTCATCTCGTCATGTTCTTCGTTGAATGCTCCAAATTCAAGTGAGACAACTGGGCACTTTTCTTTTGTTTTCCTCGCAGTCTGGAGGGAACAATAGCAAAATGGTATTCAGAACATGTCAACCCTATCGAGCTGAAAGAATTTGACAAAGTGGTGAACATGTTCATCGAGCGATTCCTCTTCAATGCTGAGGCGCTTCCCACCCTTAGTCACCTCTGTGGCCTCAAACAGAGAGAAAATGAAAAGGCCAGAGATTCTATTCACCGTTGGAGGTCAGCTTGTAATAAGATGAGGGACCCCATATCAGAGGGACATGCTCTGTCCCTAATTCTAAGCAACTTCTCACAGCCTCTGAGAGGCCTTATCTCTACTGCACCATCAAGGATATTTATTGAACTGACAGAGCGAGCCGAATGGATCGAGTTGAGTATGGAGAACGATTTCTACGAAGACTTCACTTTCACCAAGAACAGCGGCCAGAATGAGCAGAAAAAGAAGACTCATTTCACTCATTTTGTCAAGAATAATAATTGAAACCACCGTAAGGGGCAGAACAAAGATTTCTGTTATGGGGCAGGACGTTCCAACAAGAACGATCAGAAAGGCAAGTCAGTGCCTCAATATAATAAGTCATTGCAATTAAAGCAGGGACCAAAGCCCCAAGAAAAGTGAAGCATGAAGGGTGGAGTTATGACAGGAAATTCACTCCACTGGACCAATCACTCGAGGTAGTTCTCGAGTACATGTTGACCAAGGAGATGGTCAAACTGCCCAGGCTGGTTGATCCCTCCGTTCCCATGGGAAAATTCAAAGATCATATTTGTAAATTTCATAGAATAGTGGGGCATAATACTGAGAACTGCTTTGTTCTCAAAAATATCGTTCAGAATCTCATCAACAAGAATCTTCTGGTAGAGGGTGCCGAAGATGAAAATATGGATATTCTGAAGAAACCCTTTCCCCATCATTCTACAACGGTCATTTCTGAACATCCTTTTTAGCTGCAAGAGCATATCAGGCCATGCTCTAAAAAGGATATGCAAGTCCAACATCAGGTCCTTGTACTGCAGTAGGCTCAGTCCAAAGCTCAAAAAATGGATCTCATTGCAGATTTTGGTAAAATGAAAGTATCTGCCAAACCCGCTGGGGTATCTTCTGAGGTGGCTAAAAGAATGCCATGGCTCCCCAAGCACTTTATTAAGCCCGCCCCGGAGAAAAGTGAGACATCTTCACCGAAGCCGATAATTGCATTGTCTAACGTCTCAATTTTGGATCTAGCCCAAGCTTCCACCAAACACCAGCAGGTGTTGAATGATCTGTTGCGGAAAATCAAAGTGAAACCGAGCATAACTTCTGAAGACATGGCCCAGATAGTCAATCAGGACATGACAAATGCTCTGATCACTTTCTCAGATGAAGATCTTCCCAAGCCTCACGTATTTCACAACAACGCTTTGTATGTTGTGATGCGAGCCCGAGGAATGACGGTGCCTCACGTACTGATAGATGGAGGCAGCAGCCTCAATATATGCCAGGAAATGACAGCCAAAGCTTTGGGCATCAAAGAAGAGGAATACATCCCGGACCCGATCACCATCTACGGGTTCAATAATCATGGTCAGAAAGCGAAAGAAAAAATTTTCTTGGAGATTTTCATTGACTATTCAGTCCACTCTATCCTTTTTCATGTGGTCAATGTGCCGCCAATGTATAATCTATTGTTGGGAAGACTTTGGATCCATAACACGAACGTTGTGTCGTCTACTCTCATTAGTGCGTCAAGTGGTCAAAAGGTGGAATAATCACAATAATCTTGGTCGAGGATCCGGAACAGAGGCTTGCATAACCCATGGTTTTTAGGCCCACTTTCACTACTGATATCCCTAGCATTAGGGGCATTGATGAGGTCAACTTTGAAGAAAATTTAGGAATACTGCAGACGACAGAACAACCAGCACATATAGTGGCCATGACTCGATGGAGAGGCCCACAGTTCTTTAAGATTGGAGGACGAATTGACTACAACACATTCAAAGATCATCCTCTGTTCTCTCAATTCATGAAGGCCAAAAAGGGATTTGATCTGTTAGTAAAGCATGGTTATCAGCCTTTTCAAGGCCTGGGCAAAAATAGAGATGGTTGTCTCGAGACAGTAATTCCTTAGCACTATCCTCAGAGGGCCGGATTGGGATTCAATGGCAGAAGATCTCAGAAGGGCACTATTTTTGTCAAAGGAACACACTAAGGGCATCTGCTTGTCTTTTCATTTCTATTCTTTTGTTTCCACATTTGGGATGATATCCCATTTCATTTCAATTGTTGTCATCAATTCAATCTTTCAATAAAGTTGCAAATTTTCTTTGTCTGTCTGGATGCCATTTGTCTCTTTACTTCTCACTATCAAATCTTTACAAAATTGCCATTATTTTGCTCTTTTATTTTTCCAATTATTTTCTCAATAAAAGCAGTTTGTTTTATGATGGGCGATTTCTGAATTGATTTATTCTCCAATTTTCAGAATGTCTTTCCGATCTATCAAGAAGCTCGTTCTTAATCCAGAGGCCTTTTCGAAGCCAATAGTGATTCATCAGGTTAAAATAATAGCAGAATGTAGTCAAACTACAAAGCAGTCAGAAGAACCTGCAGAATTTGATTCAGCTCTTCAAGAATTACCATAATTTGCAACAATTCAGAAACAAGATGAGCCATCATCCTTAGTTCAGGATTTGACTGAAGATATCAATATTGGATCAGAAGATGATCCTAAAATTCTCAAGATTGGCAGCAGTTTGAGCCCGAAAGAGAAAGAAAGGCTCACCCATTTTCTCAAGCAACATGAAGAAGTGTTCGCATGGATGTATGAGGACATGTCAGGTCTAGATACCAAATTGGTTGAGCATCGTCTTATCCTAAAACCAGATGTCAAGCCGGTTAAGCAGAAACTGAGAAAGATGGATCCTCGAGTGGAACAACAAGTTAAGGAAGGTCTGGAAGACCTACTCAAAGCAGGGTTCATTCGAACAATTCACTATCCAGATTGGCTAGCAAATATTGTCGTTGTTCCCAAGAAAAATGGTAAAGTTCGAATTTGCATCGACTTCAGATATCTCAATAAAGTGACTCCTAAGGATGATTATCCACTTCCTAATATTGATCTTTTGATTGCTAGCACAGTGGGTCACACTATGTTCTCTTTTATGGATGGATATTCCGGATATAATCAGATCAAGTTGGCCACTCGTGATCAGTCCAAGATGTCTTTCACTACTCTTTGGGGCACTTTTTGTTATACGGTCATGCCATTTGGGCTTAAGAATGCTGGAGCCACTTATCAGCGTACTATGGCCATCATTTTTCATGATCAAATGCACAAAATCATGGATGCATATGTCAATGATATTCTGGTGAAATCCAAAGAAGAGGAAGATCACATTGAAGCTCTCAATCAAGTTTTCAAGCGGCTCATTCTTTACAAGCTAAGACTCAATCTACAAAAATGTGTTTTTGGAGTCGAATTTGGCAAATTGTTAGGCTTTCTAGTCAGCAAAAAGGGGATAGAAGTTGATCCTGCTAAGGCCAAAGCTATCATTGACATGTCGCCCCCAACTAATCTCAAAGAACTACGTAGCCTTCAAAGACGCATGCAATCAATTTGGCAATTTATATCCAATTTGGCCATAAGATGTGAGTCTTTCAATCATTTGCTCAGAAAAGGAGTGAAGTTCGAATGGGGACTAGAGTGTCAGCAATCGTTCGAACGCATCAAGAAATATCTTCTCAATCCTCCTGTTTTAAAGCCGCCAGAATTTGAGAAACCCCTACTGCTATACATTTTAGTTAATCAAGTTGCCTGCGGTGGATTTTTGGTGCAATATGAAGAAGGCAGCCTGATAGAGCATGCCATTTATTATGTGAGCAAAACCTTCATTGATTATGAGAAGAAATACTCTCAGATAGAGAAAACATTTCTAGCTCTGGTTTGGATGTGTCAGAAATTGAGACACTATCTGCTGGCATCTGAAGTCAAGATCCTATCCAAATTAAATCCTCTCAAGTACATTCTAGAGCAACCCTTCCTCAGCGGACGGATTGCCAACTGGCAAGTCCTATTGATGCAATATGATCTGGAGTATGTCTCCCAGCAATCTATCAAAGGCCAAGCAATTGCAGATCAATTGGCAGATTTCCCTCTAACAGAGGATGTTAAAGCCGAGGATGATTTTCTCGATGAGCGGATCTGCAATGTTCAACAAGCTCCAATTTGGAATTTATTCTTTGACGGTTCCAAGAATATGACAGACATAGGAATCGGGATTCTACTAATCACACCTGAGAAGGAGATGATGCCATTTTCTCTCAAACTAGATTTTCAGTGCACTCATAATATGGCCGAGTATGAAGCTTTGATACAGGGTCTGAAAATTCTACAGGACTTTAATGTCAGAAGAGTGCATGCTTATGGCGACTCTTTGCTCGTCGTCAATCAAGTCCTAGCCGAATGGCAAGTGAAGGATCAGAAATTACTTCCTTAACAAAAGATTGTCTCAGTTCTTGCTGACAAATTCGAAGAATTCCAACTTTTCCATATCAAGAGAGACTTCAATCAAGTTGCAGACAGTTTAGCCAATCTGGGATCCATCATGTCTTTCAAGAGCGGAGAATCTCATCGCTCATTTGAAATTGGCAGACTTGATCAACCTGCTTTCGTCCCAGTAGAGCAGATAAACCAGGCTGAGCAAAAGAAGAAGCCCTGGTATCATGACATCAAGAATTTCATTGAAACTGGCGAATTTCCTTCAGAGCTCTCAAAGAAAGAGCAGTGAGCAATTCAACGTATGTCTGCTCGATATTTTATTCTCGTTGATGTCCTTTATCATCTTGGATTCAGCTCTGAATATTCCAGATGTTTGGATGAAGAAGAAGCCAAAGAAGTTGTGCAAGAAGTACATGAAGGCATTTGCGGTGGTCACGTTGGCTACCAAACTCTTGTCAAACAAATCATCCGAGCAGGATATTACTGGAGAACTATGCAACAAGATTGCTATCGTTTTGTGAAGAAGTGTGTTCAATGTCAGATGCATGCACCTTCTATTTGTTACAACAATGAAGCCATACATGATACTTCAAGTACAAGGTTTTGATGATGAGCAAGTAGAATCAACTCCATTTCAGCTAAGGCTATGAAGAAATTGAAGAATTCGGTGAAGAATCCTTGAAGACTAGTGTGCAAATATTTAATTCATTAAAAGTCTTATATTCTTGTAAGAGCCTTACTTAGAGTGCATATTTAGGTTGCATTTCACCTTAAAAGTCTTTAGAAAAACTTTTCTAAAAGAAACTCTTTTGAAAATCTTTTTAGAAAACTCTTTTCTTAAATTTTCATGTTTATTAGTCGACCAATAGAATTATCAGTCGACTAATCCTTTCGCGCCATATTTTCTAAAAAGTCATTCTTGTCAAATTAGTCGACCGAAGATTTTATCAGTCGACTGGACAGAATGTCTGTTTTCTGGAAAATTAGCAGCAGTCGACTAATGGTTTTATCAGTCGACTGAACAGAACATGTGTTTTCTGAAAAAATTTAGCAGTAGTCGACTAATGCTTTTTATCAGTCGACTGAACAAAATGTTTGTTTTTTAGAAGTTTTTAGCAGCAGTCGACTAAAACGTTTTTCAGTCTACTGATGATATTATCAGTCGACTAACTTTTCTCAAGTCGACTAAGTTTCAAAAGTTCAGATTTTCAAATGGCTCGATTAACAGATCAGTCGACCAACGATAACTGTCAGTCTACTAATAACTAACTATTAGTCGACTAACTGATGTTTCAGTCGACTAATTTTGCCGTTTTCCTGAAACTTCAAAAAAGGCGTGTCTTTTCATTTTTCAAACATTTTGATCGTTCAAAATGGACAGTTTTGACACCCTTTCATACTCTCAACGTATGGAATCTTTTAACTATAAATATGTGTGCATTCTACACTCAAAAACATCAAATTCAATAGAATTATATTGAATTACTTCTTGCTTTTCACTCCTATTCATTCAAGTATTTGTTTTCTCACTCACGTGATATTTTCACTTAAGTTTTTCACTCAAATCACTTTGAGAGATAGTGAATTCGTGAGTAGAGTGTTTCAACAACCTCAAAAGCCAATTGCATCTCATTTCCATTCAAAAGGAAGGCTCATAGGTTGTATTGTAAGTTGTTATTTCTTTTGTGTAAAAAGGACTCCTTGGTGTAAAGGAGTTGTTTGCTTTCAGTAGGATTGTTACTGAAAGTGGGACAGGTTATGGTCTGTGTGATCTTGTAGTTTACAAGGTTAATAGTGGAAAATCTCAAGCGGGTTTTGCTTGGGGACTAAATGTAGGTCGGGTTTGACCGAACCAGGATAAAATCTTGTGTTCTTTGTGTGTTTGCTTTGAGATTTGCAAAATCATTCAATATTCCGCATAAATTTTTAAAAGCACTATTTACCCCCCCTCTAGTGCTCGTTGCCTCGATCCTAGTGCACTTTCACTATTCATGCGCCAACGACATATTTGCAATCTGTCGTTTCGCCATGGCCATTTTCTATGTGGGCTTTTGATGTTGTAGGCCCCATTACCCCTTCTGCTTCAAATGGCCACAAATATTTTCTTGCCGCAACAGAATATTTCACTAAATGGGTAGAAGTAGTCACTCTACGCACAGTAGAAGGTCGACATGTGGTCTCGTTCATTCATAAGAATATTCTGTGCCATTTTGGTATACCACATGATATTGTGTCAGACAATGGCAGTCATTTCAAGAATGAGAGAATGAGGACGTTCTGCTCAAAGTTTAGAATTCATCATCATTTCTCCGCTCCTTATTATCCTCAAGGGAATGGCCAAGCAGAGGCCACCAATAAGATTTTGATTCGAATCCTGGAGCGAACTTTGAAAACAGGCCGTGACTGGCATGAGAAGATTCATGATGCATTGTGGGTGTATAGAACCACCATTCGAACTCCAACTAATGCTACTTTGTCAGAACTTGTCTACGGAACTGAAGTAGTACTGCTTCTACATGTTTAGAAACCTGCTCTGAAATTTGCATCACTTCTCGAATTACCTCTTAATCAGTATCAGCAACAGCGGCTAGTACAACTTGATTTACTAGATGAAAGAAGGCTCAGAGCAGCAGAGCACGCTCAATCATATCGTCAGAGGATAGCCAGACAATATGCAAAATCCGTCATTGAAAGGAAATTTCGAGTCAATGATCTTGTGTTCAAATCAACGGCTTATCTCAAGCACCGCCCAGGTGGAAAGTGGTCACCAAATTGGGAAGGTCCCTATGTTGTCAAAGAGGCATTCCCTCGTAATTCATATCGGCTCATCAATGCCAACGAAGTGGAATTACCAGATCCCATCAATGTTCGACATTTAAAAAAATTCTATACCTAAATCATATCTTATTCTTTGTAATTCCTCAAAATTTTCTTCAATAATGATCAAATTCTCTTTTCCCAGTTACACTGGGGCATTTTTAAAATTTTGTTTTTTATCTACAAATATCCTGTATGCAGGCAGGATAAACAAATCTCTCATTTCGCACGCATGTGCACTCATTTATACCATTTTCATATTTGCATACATCTGCATTCATTTGTGTCGGTATTCGTTGGCATGCATTTGCGCCAAGTTCATTACCCGTTCAGGATAAGGGATAATCATGAGACCCCGACAATCATTCTCGTTACAATTTCCAAATACTTTAAGAGCCTAGGTCTCTTTCCGAATTTCAAAGATTCAATTTAAAAATAAAGTACATTTTCAAAACCCAGTGCTTGAATTGTTATATTTCCAAAATCCAGTGTTCAAACTGATATGTTTTCAAAATCCAATATCTATGCTGACATATTTTCAAAACCCGGTATTCATACTGGTATTCTTTCAAAGTTGAGCACTTGTGTTAGTGTCTCACTGGTTGGTCGTATCAGTCAACCTCTCGAGTTCAGTCTTTGTGTTGATCATTCACCAAAATTCAAGTTCCAATTACCAATTTCGGCCTTCAGGCCATCCAATTACCAATTTCGGCCCTCGAGCCATCCCATTTTCAATTTTGACCCTCGGGTCAATCAATTTCCAAATTTCCAAATTTCCAATTTCGACCTTCAATTAATTTCCAAATTTCCAATTTCGACCTTCGGGTCAATTAATTTCCAAATTTCCAATTTCGACCTTCGGGTCAATCAATTTCCAATTTTCAATTTCCAAATTTCCAATATTCGACCTTCGGGTCAATCAATTTCCAAATTTCCAATTTTGATCTTCGGGTCAATCAATTTCCCAATTTCCAATTTCCAATTTCCAATTTTCAAATTCCAAATTTCCAATTTCGACTTTCGGGTCAACCAATTTCCAATTTCGACCTTCGGGTCAATCAATTTCCAATTTCCAAATATCCATTTCCAAATTCCAAATTTCCAATTTCAAATATCAAATTTCAAATTTCAAAATTTCAAAATTTCAAATTTTCAAATTTTCAAATTCCAATTTCGACCCTTTTGGTCACCCAATACCAATTTCAGTTATTTCCTCTTGCGAGAGACCCTTTTTACAGGGAGAGTTTGAAGGGACTCATGTCTTTGTGAACCGTTTGCAAAATAAATTTCCAATTGCATACAAGGAACCCTTAGTTCAGGGAGAGCTTCGACGGAAGTTCGCTTTTCTTGTGATCACAATTTTATACTAGGCCATTTCATCATGAAGGACCCTCTTTTTGGGAAGAGTGTGATGGACTCGCTCCTTCATGACCAATTCACCGACCTTATCATTACCGCCCCCCTTTCCATAAGAGAAGCCTAATGTTAGGAAGTTTTGACGAAAGCTTAATTTCTCTTTGAAAGTTCGTTTTGCAAACACCTCCTCTTCAGGGAACAGAGGAGTAATTTCTATTTCCAATTTCTGAATCTTCTCCTTTGGGGAAAGGAGAAGAAAATTTCTGTCATGGATGAGTTGCGTTGTGCTTCAAATGCTCGCTTTCACAAAGGATTTCAAGAACATTTTATCAATTTGTCGTCAAATACTTGTTGATTTCAAAATCTTTATTGCACAAAAACATTACCTCAGAATACCTTCAGTATTACTTCCAAAAGGACAAAGCTTTCGCGAAAAAGGATTCAAAATTCAGAATCTTTCTATTGGCCAACCAAAAGGATGAAGAATAAATCCTCGATATGGCCTACAAAGAAAATTCAATGTTGTTGCAAAGTCATAAGTGATCGGTATTGATCGCAGTCAATGGCACATTTTTAAAGATCATTCTTGAAAAATAAAGCAGACAAAATATCCTGGGTGATACAGAAAAATCCATTCAGTCCCTATATCTCCTCAATCACCTAAGCTGCAATTAAATATCTGCAAAAGAGATCTCTCAATTATCGTCAAGATGAAGGCGAATTAGGCGAGTAGACCCTCGAGGCCAAAGAAGATTTGAATCATCTCCAAGGTGACAGAGTTTGTGACGAATCCTTCCAGGGAAAGCCTAAAGCACTGTCGAGATGAAGGCAGATGCGATGAGCCTCCCGACAAACCCTAAAGGATATTTAATTTCTGCTATCATCAAGAGATTTCCAACCAAAGAGCCAATAACCGTCAATATAATGCCTGAGAGAAAAAAAGGATCGGAACATCTCTGAGATGAAGGAGTTTGTGACGTACCCTTTCAAAAAAAAAAAAGAGAGAGAAAAGTCAGGACATCTCCAAAATGAAGGATGATGTAATAAACTCCGCAAAAACCCAAGAGAGCTCTAATTCTGCCAGAAAGAAAAAAGAGTGCAGAAAGACCATCATGAGAAAAGAATCCCAGAATATCAGACTGCCGAATCTGCCAAGAATCTTCTTTAAATTTTGTGAAATTTTATTATCAATATTCTTTCACCAAATGCTTTCACAATATCAAGAATACTCTCTTTTTTGTTCATATCAAGGAAATTGATAGCTTCCTTGAAAGAAAGTCAATTGCAAGCAATTTGAATTCGAATCTTGATTCTACGGAGTTAAGCCCAGTCGGAGGTAATACTTCAGGTAGAAAAGAGGAAATATTTTTGTACCAATGTGCATCCTTTTCAATTATTTTGAATCAACAACAATTTTCAACATTTTGACAATATTTTCTAGTCATCCTGGCGTGAAGCGGGAGCTTGAGGTTCATCTTTGGCGCATCCTGACCTCAGTTGTTATCCCTTTTAGGACTTGATAACGGGAGTTTTCAAGATTCCTTCCCTTCTGTTGGTATAATTTGAGCGCCTAGGCTCTCAGATTCGCACACTTTCCTATGTCCCAACTGTCCCACCATAGACAGTCCAATTTCGGCTTGAGGTTAAGCCACCAATCATTTTCTCCCAAAAGGTCACCAATTTCAAAAGTTATTTAGTCTCAGCAATGAGGCACCCAAAATCAAACCCCTTTTCAAGCTTTAGGGACCCCAATTTTATCCTTTTGCAAAACTCTTATCGGATTCAATGTGCGGAAGTCCAAAGGTTCCATCATGGTTTCTTCCTTCGAGGATTTTGTTCATTTTACGCCCAATAAGGATAATGATACAAACCTGAGCCTCCTTTGATGAGGTATTTCATTTTCTGCCCAATCAGGATAAGGGTATAAACATGAGCCTCCTTTGATGAGGTATTTCATTTTCCACCCAATTAGGATAAGGGTACAAACCTGAGCCTCCTTTGATGAGGTATTTCATTTTCCGCCCAATCAGGATAAGGGTACAAACCTGAGCCTCCTTTGATGAGGTATTTTATTTTTCGCCCAATCAGGATAAGGGTACAAACCTGAGCTTCCTTTGAGGAGGTATTTTATTTCCCAATCAGGTTAAGGGTTAAACCTGAGCCTCATTTTGATGAGGTATTTCATTTCCCGGTCAGGTTAAGGGTCAAACCTAAGCTTTGTTTCTATGCGAAGTATTTCTTGTCCCATCCAGGTTAAGGGCAAAACCCGAATCTCACTTCTTTTGAAGTAAATTTTTCTTCTTCATTCTCCATTTCATATCTACCATTTTCATCAGGGCTAATATCTTCATATCCAGTCAGATCCTTCTAACTGGGGCATTTTTATAGCCCAAATTTGGTGTATTTTTCTTTACCACTAAGCTCGTCTTAAAGCTGGCTTAGTAGCAAAGATGGACATCTGTAAACACCCCAAATTTTCCTCATCCATTCTCAAATAACCCTCCTCGGGCAGTGCCAACCTTGTTAGGTCAGTGTAAGAGTCAAACCTCGAGTCAGTTTCAGAAAAATCATCATTTTACCAACTTTCATTAGGAAAATTACCATTTTTCCCCTAGGTCATCCCGGACCCCAGTCAGTCTGAGTCAACCAAGCTTATGGGTCAGTTCAAAACAGTTAGAATATCAGTCATCTCAAGCTCACAATGAACAGACCATTTTCATTTCTGACAATTCTTGGCAAAATGGGATCATTTCTTCAGAAATGAGCTCATTTCTCACTCAAATCCAAGCCAATTGTCTCTGAGTCAGTCATTCATAGTCAGTCATATTTCCCAGAGTCTAACTTGAGCTCACCAGGAGTTCGAGTGCTCCAGTTTCAGTTCAAAACCATTTTTGAGTGTCCAAGAGCCCATTTTAGTCCATTTCAGCTCTTTCAGCTGAAATTGAGCTGAGTTCAGCCAATTAAGCTAGTGTCCGAGCTTCGATTTTAGTTTATGTCAGTATTACTGACCTTTGTTTTAGCTCAAAGTCAGCTCAGGTTCGTAATTCACTTCGCTTCAGTGACCATTCCGTACTATTTCTCTAAAAATGGCAGCTTTTCTTAAAAATTTAGTCGGAAAGGTCAGTTGAGTCAGTGTCTGGTTAGTTCACATGAGTTCTGAAACTCTAAAACCCAGCTCAATCCAGCTCATTTCAGTTTAATTCAGCTCAAACCCCAATTTTCATTGTCACTCTAACCCAGTAGAGTCTCGAAAACTATTTCTTGAGCTATTTTGCAAATTTTATCAATTTCAATGCTTTTTGAACTAGTACAACTGTCAATCAGGGTCTAACATCCAAAATTCTTTATTCAGGGTCTGTATTTCGCATGTCATTTCTTATCATTTAATATTATTTCTCAGCATTTCATAACATTTCATAACATTTCATCACATTTCATTTCATTTTCGAAGTCCAGAACTCCAGTTTTATAAATTTCAATCCAGATTGAGTTTAAAAAGTTTTCAAAAATCAATTTCAAACCCCGGGTTTCTAAAATTGACATTTTTATCCCTGAGAGTCTAAATTTGGAAATATTTTCTCAAGAAAAATAATCTGGATTTATTTCAAACTCAAATTTTTGAATTCTACATTGGATTTGCTTCGCAACGAGGTATTGAACTTCAAAATCCGAGCTCGTTTTAAAAACGGCCAAAAATAGCTCGTTTCGTCTAGAAAGTTCTTTGGAAATATTTTCTCGAGGAAAACAATTTGGATTTATTTCAAACTCAATTTTTCAAATTCTACACTGGATTTGCTTCGCAATGGGGTATTGAACTTCAAAATCCGAGCTCGTTTCAAAAACTGCCAAAAATAGCTTGTTTCGTTTGGAAATTTTCTGAAAAGACTATTTTACCCCTTTAATCGTCAAAATGAATTTCAAAACTAGAATTTGGACCCGCTCTGAGATGGCCCATCCATTTACAATTCCCTTTTATTAAAAAAAAATATGTTTCTTTTCAATTTTCTTTTTATTTGTTTGTTTTTATTTTTTTTTATTTTTTTAAATTTTATTTTATTTTGTGAGGTGGGACCCGTGAGGGGGTCTCCCAAACCTCCAGCCCACTTCCATTCTTTTTTTTTCCTCCATTTTTTTTTTTTTTTGCTTTCCTTATTTCTTTATTTTCTTTTCTTTCTTTTTTCTTCCTTTTTCTTTCTTTCTTTCTTTCTTTCTTTCTTTCCTCCTTTCTTTCCTCTCTCTCCAACTCACGTATACCCCCTTTTCCAGCCCCTTCTCTTCCGTTCCCTCTCATTTCCCTCATTTCCTTTCCTTTTCCTTCTTCCCTTCTTCTTTTCTTTTCCTTCCCTTCCTTCTTTCCTTCTTCCCTTCCTTCCTTTCTCTCTTGCCCAGCCATTAACGTAAGGGCTTTCCTTCCCTAATTAAAGCTAAAACTTAGAGAAAGATGTAATCTTCCCTAAGTTAAGAAAATGAAGAAAAGCCACTTACGGCTGGCCCTTTTTCTTCAAGCAACTCACGCCTCTTTCTCTCTCTCTCCCTCTCTACCTTAAGCTCTTCATCCCCATTACACAACAGCCATCTCTCTCAGCCCAGCCCTTGCAGCCTTCATCACCACCAATAGTATCTGCCACCTACCAGCTTGCAGCCACCACAAAGGGGAGCACCAACCGGTTCACCTCTTCCAGCAACATATCAGCCGGTTCACCTCCTTACACAGCCACCATTACCTGCTGGCAGCTACCACCTCTTTATCTTATTTCCTCCATCAAGGAACTCCTTCCTCCAGCCGTACCAGCTCCTTCAAGCACAGCTTCAAGCTGCCACCATTGCAGCCATTACGAAAGGACTTCCAACATCTTCAATCATTGCACCACCACCTTGGCTCAGCATCTTTTGAACATTGCAGCCACCATGAGAGGAGTTCCAGCCGGTGTTTGCTTCCAGCCACCTCTTCCAAGGGCTCTTCCAGTTGCAGCCTCTTCCACTTTGTAGCACCAACCATCACAACTCCCCAAGGTAAGCCATTACCTTCTTATTCCATGTATTTTATTAGTTCTTGTTACAGTCCTACGGTGTTCACCTTTGTCGTCCATCGATTTGAGGCCTTTAGGCTTCGGTTTTTATGAGGATGTTGTGGAACCAAATCAAAGGCTGGATCAAGGGTCATGTGAAGATCCCCTTCATGGTTTTAAATTAATAAACATCGTAAGGCCCTTATCCACTATATTGAAAACTCTATAAACGATAGCATTCATCCATCTCATGGATTGAATCCTTCATTTCAAGAGTCAAATCAAGAATGGATCATATTCCCTCGATTGTTTTACTATTTATTTTTGTATTTTACATAGATTACATGTTTAAATCTTGCATTTAGTTTAATCTCATGATGCATATTGTTCATGTTCTATAGTTTTATTAGCAATTGATTTAGAATCTATAGAATCCATTTTTATGTTCAGTCCAATTATGATTTCATGCTCAAATTCTTGTTTAAAATTTATGAGTTTTTCGTGATAAATGTACTTATATGTTTGAGATTTTATGTGAAAAATCCAGATTGATTTGATAGCTGTAATCCCATTTTGAAGATCAAACTCCAAAACTGGATTTTCCCCTTGTGGAATTTCCAGAATTCCTTTTAGCAGACAAGAACCTCCGTCACCACCCTCTTGGGAGATTCGAATTGTCTTAAAAAAATCAAAGTAGATTTATGATTGAATCTACTAATGATCTGGAAATTTTGAGGTTTTTCCAAGCAGTTTTGATTTCTGTAAAAAATCAGATTGCTCAGACCCTTGGGAAAATCTCGATTTTCCTTCGTCAGGGTATAGACAAACCTTAATGCATCAAGTACGCCCAATCCCTAGCCCGTCTGCAAAAACTTTCAACATGAAAGTTGTTTATAACATGTTTTACTATCAGTTTACAAAATTTGGGGATTTTTTAAGCTGTTTCAGTATTTTTCCCGAAACTTTCTTTTCTGTCTGACAGATTTCAATATCCCAAGGTTTCAGAGATTTGGGTCTCTGATAACAGTGTTCCTTTTCCAAACCGTAACATAAATCTTAATAATGTCAAACGATAAAATTTTTCCCTATTTGTTAGAAACATTTTCCCACTATTTTAGCCTTTTTTCCATCTATTTATTATTTTTTCCACATTTTCTACCGAAACCTGTCTGTTTCCCCTAAATCCTAGAGTCGCCAGATTCCGATCCGACTTGCCAGAGTGGCACAGCTCCGACCATAGGTCAAAACGAGAAAATGTAAAAAGAAAAAATCTTTGAATTACTGTACTCTATCATCCCATAAAATTTGGGAAAGTTGTATGGAAATTTGATATCCAAAATCTCCTTTAGAATCAACATTTTAGGCAAAAATCACAAAATTTAAGGTTTTTATTTTAATTTCTATATTTAAAAATACAAAAAAAATATATTTTCGAGCTCCATTCTGTTTTTAAGGTTATTTTAGTTGTCCATGCCAAATTTGGCTTAATTCCAAGTTCATTTGTCTCATGTGTTAGTTTATCTTTAAATTCAGAAGCGAAAATTAGGCAAAAATTAGGTTAAATTTGATATTTTATGATATTTTTGCCATTTTAGGGTTTTGTTCATGTAAATTAGCATGTATAATCATATTAAGGTTAATTTCAATGTCATTTGCATTTCACATTTTCCATTTTTGCAAATTTTATTTCAGAAAACCCTGGTTTCAAGGCCATAGTCTTGTTGTCGGGGGTATTTTGGTCATTTTGACCATAATTTCGAAATTTCAATTTCTAATTTCATAAATTTTCATGCATATCATCATGTTTTATTTTATTTATTTCATTTGATTTTCAAAATTCCAAAATTTACAAAAATTCTTTTAGAAAACCCTGATTTCAAGGTCATCAGGGGTATTTTGGTCATTTTGACCCCAATTTCGAGTTTTCAAGTTTATTTTCGAAATTTATTCATTATTTATCATGTTTATATCAAAAAGGGTATGATTTTGGGTTTATATCTGAATAATATCTGATAATTTCCCATATTTTCGAATAAATTCAGAAAAACCTACATTTTTGTGCTAACCTTGTTTTCTAGTTTTGCAGAAACATTCAAGAAGAAGACTTAGCTTTTATTTCTTTATTTTATTCAATTCAGTATAAAAATCAATGTAATATTTGGAATAAGAGTTACATTTCTGCTTAGAATATGACTGCATTACATATAGTTTAATTCCTGTAAATTTTTAATATCTGATGTATCATTCATGCATTTATTCCAAATTCACTATGGTTGACATGAATGGCACGTGCACAAGCTCTTATGGAGTTTTTAAACTCGGTGGGATTCGTATTTATGGCCATAGTTAGAATACGAAGAAAACCAAGATTTATGATCTTCGTATTAGCCATATTCAACCTACACTCTTAGGCTAACTTCAAAAATGCATTGCATTTCTCGAAGTTTCAAAAGGATTTTCCCAATTCCTCAAATGAAATTATCTTTCAAATTCATATTCATTCATTCATCTCATTCAAATTGCATTATTTGCAAATTCATTTTCCAATTTCAATTTCAAATAAATCAGTTTTCCCAAAAATTTCCAAGTTTCTTAGGATTGGATTTTCTCAGAATTCTAAATTCTCAAAGGAAATTTCAAAGCATTTTCAAATTTCAAATCAAGATTTTCCAATATTTTAAAATTCTCAAATTTCAAAAATCCCAAGTTTTCAAAAATCGATTTTCTCAGAGTTCCCATTTTCCTGAGAATTCATTTTCCTTTTCAGAAATCCTTTTCCAATGAATTTCCTGATTTTCTCAGAATTCTCAAATTCATTTCCTCGGAAAACAATCCAAAACTCAAAATCGATTTTCCAAAGTTCAAGTTTTCTTGAGAAATCTCTTTCCAATGCAAATTTCTGATTTCCAATGAAATTCAATAATTTTCCCAGGAATTCCATTTTCAAGCATTTTCCAGTCATTTTCCAATTGCATTTCAATTTTCTAAAGCAAACATCATGTTTTTCAAAACTTGCATTATTTTAAACATTTCATAGCACAAGCCTGATTCTTTGTGCATTCTAGGAAAAATAGAGCATAATTTAGATCTTTGAGTCAAGTTAGAGCACATGATTGATCCTTGGTTCAATTACCCCTGGTAAAGGCGCCAGGAACGATTGAACCTCGTACCGACAGGCGGATCCCATTCTACGGAATTTTCCCGCAAATTTTCAAAACGAAGGCGAGTAATTTTCAAAACCATTTTCAAAACTTTGGTCGAGTTTGACTCACGAAATTCGTTTCTCTCTCGCAAGGGAGGGGAAAAATTTTGCGATGATAACAGCTACGCAACAGATAAATGGATCGTAAAGTGAGAAAAGCGGAAATTCTAATTAACCAGAGACAATGAAATAAAGTGGAGGGCTGTATTAGAGGGGTTCTGAACCGTCAAATATCCAGAAATAAGATGTGAAAAGTTCATTTTAACAAGGTGGATGATCACATCCTTTTTAAATCGGAAATCAAATAAGAAACAAATCATCCGATATGATCATCAAGAGTAAATGGAAAATCAAAAAATGATAAAAGAAAAGGAAATAGGATATGGAAACGAGGAACAAAAGAAAACAAAAAAAAATCAGAGTAAAGAACGCCATAACATCAAAGAAAAGCAAAAAAATAAATGTAGAAGTCAGATTTCTCCATTAATATTTGCAATGGGTGGGTCAATCCTGCTATATGCAGGTTGACCCTACCTCTAATGCATTTCAATAAAAGAGAGAAAAATAAGATAAACAAAGTGGGACTCCGTTAAAATTAAGTAATATGGTAAAACAGAGAATCAAAGGAAGAAGAAGGTGAATGCTTACCTGGCGCTGAAAGAGGAGTTCCTCTCTTCTTGCTGATGCTACGAGGAGGAGGATGCCAATGGGATATAAGTTAAAATCTTGATTCGTTGGGTCTTAATTCAGGAGGGGAGTAATGCCTCGGGTATGGTGTGAGGTCGACCCTTTCCTTCAGCCTCTGTCGATTAAGGAAGAACTGGGAGAAGTAATAAGAAGAGGAAGAAGAATCGTGAACATAGAGGGGTGAAGAAGCGGTCAGCTGTGGGGCTCCCTTCAGAACTGAAATGAAGAAGAAGAGGTAATTTGAGGAGAGAAGAGCAGTGGAGAGGTGAATAGCGGATGGATGAGGCTTTCCCTTCGTGCCCCTTTTAAAGAGAGCGAAGAAGGTTTGGGAAGGGATCAAAGCTGTTGGAGATGAGCGGGAGAGGATGATCGAGAGAGAGAGAGAGAGAGAGAGAGAGAGAGAGAGAGAGAGAGGTCTCTGCGGTTTCTCTCGTAACGGAAGGCCGTTGGAGATTTTCAACTTGGGTCCTTCAAGTTTTTGAATTTTTGACAAGAGGGTTTGTTTATAAGGTTTTCTCAAGAGGGAGGTTTAACAATGGAAATTTTTGAAGAAAGAGGGTTGGGTCACTTTCTGAAATTTTCAAGAAAGGGGATAAAAACCCTAAAATGTGAAGGAAATACAAAGGATGGGGGTCTAAATGGGGTTTTTGAAGTATTTTTGCCAAAATTTTGCTTTAAACTTTAAGCTTTTTCTAAAACCAGGTTTTTATGAAAAATGCAAAATTTATTTTAGAAAATGAACCTCATAATGGATCTAGATCCAAGTTTTTCAGAAAATATTGGGTTTGGATCTTGTATTGAGATCGAACTTAAATAAAACATCCGAGAAAATCCAAAGAATTGATTTTTTTTTTTTTTGAAGAATAAGAGATCCGAGATCAGAATTTGATCCAGATATTCGATTTGGATCAGAAATTGGGTCAGAAATAAAAATTGAGTCTGGATTCCATTGAATCCGAGAAATGAATGAAAATTTGATTAAAAATTGACCCGATTATTCAAAAGATGGGCCCAAGGGCAAAAAGAGAATTTTTTGATTTTTTAAAAAATTTGGGGTGTTCACAGATGCCCCTCTTTGCTGCTAAGCCGGTTGTAAGCCGAGCTTAGCGGCAAAGAAAACACACCAAATTTTCTAAAAATGTCCCAGTCAGAACTGGGTGTGGAAGAATTATTTTTGTAAAACATTATTCTCAGGTTCGATATCTTATCCTGAAAGGTTTTGGGAAGAAACAAAATCCTCGAGAATGAAAATAATTGGGACAAAAGAACATGAGGAAATCGAGATGGGACTTTGTGATGAATATCCCGAAATGGTAAAAGGGAAATTTTTTGAAGAAGTCTCATGGCTGAGACAAAAATTAGGATTTTTGAAAAGACTCAGGTTTAACCCTTAACCTGGATGGGACAAAGATATTTTGAAAGACCACGATGGGACATTTTTGAAAAATACCTCGTGAGATGAGGTTCAGGTATAATTCTTATTTGAATGGATATACAAAGCATGGGTTCCTTGATAGGGAAAACCATGATGGGACTGGGAGAAATACCTCATCAGAATGAGGCAACAAATTGCATAAAAAATAGATATTATTTCATTTTTGGATAACCAGAAAATTTTGCCAGTAAGATGAAATTGTGGTTGATTCAAATGTTTGAAAGTGCGCACGTATGTGCGAAAGATATTGCCTCTTTTACCTAGAGTATTTCCTCCAACGAGGTTAACTCCCCGGATTCTAGAGTCAGATTCAAATTTTAAAGCTGTTGAATTTCTTCATGGAAGTTATCCATTTCCTTGATATGAATAGAGAAGAGATACTCTTAATTTCATAAAAGTAAGTAGTGAAAAGACATTGATGAAAGAATTTCGCATAAGAAAAGATGATTTCTGGCAATTTTGGCAGTTTGATATCCTTGGGCTTTTCCCATAATGATCCTTCTGACACTCTTTTTGAGACATTGAGCTTTCTTGGGTTTTTCGGTAAGAAGTTTATTACATCATCCTTCATTTTGGAGATGTCGTGAGACGAGGTTCAGGTATAATTCTTATTTGAATGGATATACAAAGCATGGGTTCCTTGATAGGGAAAACCATGATGGGACTGGGAGAAATACCTCATCAGAATGAGGCAACAAATTGCATAAAAAATAGATATTATTTCATTTTTAGATAACCAGAAAATTTTGCCAGTAAGATGAAATTGTAGTTGATTCAAATGTTTGAAAGTGCACACGTATGTGCGAAAGATATTTCCTCTTTTACCTAGAGTATTTCCTCCAACGAGGTTAACTCCCCGGATTCTAGAGTCAGATTCAAATTTTAAAGCTGTTGAATTTCTTCATGGAAGTTATCAATTTCCTTGATATGAATAGAGAAGAGATACTCTTAATTTCATAAAAGTAAGTAGTGAAAAGACATTGATGAAAGGATTTCGCATAAGAAAAGATGATTTCTGGCAATTTTGGCAGTTTGATATCCTTGGGCTTTTCCCATAATGATCCTTCTGACACTCTTTTTGAGACATTGAGCTTTCTTGGGTTTTTCGGTAAGAAGTTTATTACATCATCCTTCATTTTGGAGATGTCCTGGCTTTTCTTTTTTTCTTCAGGGAAGGGTACGTCACAAACTCCTTTATCTTTGAAGATGCTTCGATCCTTCTTTTTCTCAGGAATTATATTGGTGATATTGGCTCATTGGTCAAAATCTTTAGATGATAGCAGCAATCAAATATCTTTTAAGGTTTGTCGGGAGGTTCAGCGCAGTTGCCTTCATCTTGACGGTGATCTGAACGTTCCCTGGAAGGATCCGTCACAAACTCATTCATCTCGAAGATGATCCGAATCTTCTTTGGCCCCGGGGGTGTAGCTCGCATATTCACGTTCAACTTGATGACAATTGAGAGATCCCCTTTGCGAATATTTGATTGTAGCTTAAATGAATGGGGAGATATGGATTAAGTGGATTCTTTTTATCGCTCAGGATATTTTCACTGCCTGATTGCCAGAAAATCGTCCTTAAACATGTGCCATAGCTATGATCAATATCGATTTACTTCTAGCTTTTCAACATCATTGAATATTTCTTTTGCTAATCATACCAAGGATATTTCTTACATCCTGTTGGTTGATCAACAGAGAGAGAATTTGAATTTTATCCTTTTTCGCAAAAAGCTTCACCCTTTTAAAAAGAATACTAGAGATAATCTGAGGTGATTCTTGTGTGCAGTAAAATATTGGAATCAACACATTTTTAGCAGATTGGCAAAGTTTTCGACAATCCTTTGTGAAATAATCACTCAATATAGATTTTGATAGGACCTTGAGTTGATATTCGGAAGAAATAAATGTAAGAATTTTAGACTTTGAAAAATTCGACCAGTAAAAAATGGATTTGGCAGGACCAACTAAAAAGGATTTTGGTAAAGGACCAGTGTTAAACTGGAGTTTTAGGGAAGGACAAATTTAGGAATTGGAATTTTGAAGGACCAGTGTAAAACTGGAATTTGAAGGACCAATTTGAAAAATTGGAATTTTGAAGGACCAATGTAAACATTGGAATTTTGAAGGACCAATTTGAGCAAATTGGAATTTTGAAGGACCAATGTAAACATTGGAATTTTGAAGGACCATTTAGAATTTGAAGAACCAATGTAAAACTTGAAATTTGAAGGACCAATTTGAGAAAATTGAAATTTTGAGGACCAATTGGATTTTGAAAGACCAGTGTAAAACTGCAATTTTGAAGGACCAACTTGAGAAAATTAGAATTTTGAAGGACCAATGTAAACATTAGAATTTTGAAGAACCAATTTGAGAAAATTGGAATTTTAAAGGACCATTTGGAATTTGAAGGACCAGTGTAAAACTGGAATTTTGAAGGACCAATTCGAGAAAATTGGAATTTTGAAGGACCAACTTGAGAAAATTGGAATTTTGAAGGACCAATGTAAACATTGGAATTTTGAAGGACCAGTGTAAAAACTGGGATTTTGAAGGACCAATGTAAACATTGGAATTTTGGAGGACCAGTGTAAAAATTGGGATTTGAAGGACCAATTTTGAGAAATTGGAATTTGGAAGGACCAAGTGGAATTTGAAGGACCAGTGTAAAACTGGAATTTGAAGGACCAATTTGAGAAAATTGGAATTTTGAAGAACCAATATAAACATTGGAATTTTAAAGGACCAATGTGAGAATTGGATTCGGTGAAGGACTAATGTGAGAATTGGATTTGATAAAGGACCAATGTGAGATTTGGATTTGATAAAGGACCAATATTAAAATGGATTTGGAATGACCAACGTGAGAATTGGTTTTGATGAAGGACCAGTGTTGAAATGGATTTGGAAGGACCAATGTGAGGATTGGATTTTATGAAGGACCAATATTTAGACTGGATTTGGAAGGACTAATGTGAGAATTGGATTTGATGAAGGACCATTATAGAAGACTACGCTGCTTCTATAAATGGTTTTAGGATTATCCCTTATCCTGAACGGGAAACTCAGGTTTATCCCTTAACCTGAAGGGGAAAAAAGAAATTTTGAAGAGAATAAACCTGAAGCTTGAAATTTGGAAGGGATTAGCCGGAAGGCTAGATTTTGGAAGAAGGTCCAACCTGGCAGTTGGGTTTTTTGAAAAAGTCTGAGTCGGAACTCGGGTATTTAAAAAGAAGGATGAACCAACCTAAGAGTTGGGTTTTTTGAAAAAGAGAGAAGAGTCCGAGTCGGAACTCGGATATTTGAAAAGAAAGATGGACCAACCTGAGAGTTGGGTTTTTGAAAAAGGGAAGAGTCTGAGTCGGAACTCGGATATTTAAAAAGATGGATGGACCAACCTGAGAGTTGGGTTTTTGAAAAAGAGAAGAAAATCCGAGTCGGAACTCGTTTTTTTTTTTTTAAGAAAGCTTTAATCAGAAGATCGAATTTTGAAAATTTTCCAGTGCGAGGACCAGATCTAGGATTGAGAATGACCAGTTCGAGGACTGAATTATTTGACTTGCAATGAAGAAGACCATCATAGTTAATTATATGTGGTCTGATTTTCAGGATTAACCCCTTATCCTGAACGGGGAAGAATAAAATTTGAGAAGAATTGATGAAAAGAGCTAGAAATTGATAAAAGATTTGACAAAAATGAAGAGAAAAAAATCAAGGAAATTGATGAAAATTGTCTTGTAAAAGAATTCTCACAGGTAGCATTGTTGCTCCTATGAGTGGTCTCAGGATTATCCCTTATCCTGAATGAGAATTGAATATAATTTGAGGAAAAATTTCTTTAAAAGGAATAAAAATTGACAGAAATTTATAAAATTGAGAGAAATTGATGAAAATTTGTTTTATAAAAGAATTCTCATAGGTAGCGTTATTGCTCCTATGAGGGGTCTTAGAATTATCCCTTATCCTGAATGGGAAGAGAATAGACAAAAAGGTTGGTAAAGAATCAAAATAATTGATAAAGAATGATAAAGAATGATAAAGAATCAATAAAACTGATAAAATTGATAAAGAATAGGAATTAATAAAGAATTGACAAATATATGGTAAAAATTTGTAAAATTTGGTAGAAAAATTGAGAATACTTTGGAAGATGATGAAAGACTTCAGGATTATTCCTTATCCTGAAGGAAAAAGGACCTTGCAGGACGAGGTTCAGGTTTATCCCTTAACCTGAGTGAGAAAAAGCAGAAAGAAATATCTCATGGGAAAGAGGCATCAGGTTTATCCCTTAACCTGAAAGGGGTAACTGAAAATAAGAATTGACAAGAAGAATTTAAAAAATGGATGAAAAATCAATAAAATTGATAAAGATGAATAAAGTGATAAGACTGATAAAGATTGATAAACGAAAAATTGATAAAAATTGAGAAAAAGAGTTTGTTTGATCCTGCCTGCACGTGGGATCTTTAAAGTGAGATGAGAATGTTCTTTTGAAAGACAAGTAAGAAATCATTTTGGGAAGAAGATCAACCGCAAGGTTGATTTTGAAGAATGATCAGCGCGAGAGCTGATCTTTGAAGAAGAATCAACACCAGGGTTGATTTTGAAGAGAGATCAACATGAGGGTTGAATTTTAAAGACAATGGTTTGAAACCTATTTTTTGGAAAAGAAGATCAACACGAAGGTTGATTTTGAAAAAGATTGGACCAAAGTTTTGAACTTTTTGGTGATCATGATGAAGATTTTGCAAAAAAAAATTAGAATTTTACAATTTTGAAAAACCCTCATAGGTAATATCATTTCTCTCATGGATGATGTCGGGATTGTCCCTCATCCTGAAAAAGAATAGGAATTTGATAGCAAGGAAAATTTTTTGAAGTGTAAATGTAAATTTAAAAAGATGCCCCAATATGGCGAAAGGAATAAGAATTAAACTCCAAGGATATGAAGGAAATTGATATTTCATTGATAAGCAAAGACTGAAAACAAAACTTGAATATTTACAAGTATGCAATAAAAGGTTGATAAAAGACTGGGGCTTACTTTCCCCTACAAGATGACTGCTAAAAAGGAGAAAAACAGAGAAGCTTTGGCATCATTAGTTCTTGGAATGGTCTGGGAAAGGCTTAGTCAGGACAACGGGCTGCTCTTCGTCTTCGTCCTCTATCAGAAGATTTTTATCAATGCAGTCCTGGATGATGTTCTTGAGCACAAAGCAGTGTTCGGTATCGTGCCCCAATGCTCGGTGGAACTTGCAGAATATGTCTTTCATTTTTCACAGGGAGAACGGGGGATCAACAACTCTTGAAAGTTTGACCATGTCTTTGCTTAACATGTATTCAAGGACCTGTTCGAGGGATTGTTCTAGAGCAGTGAACTGGCAGTCGTAACCCCAACCATCACGTTTTACCTTTTCCTTTTGTTTGGCTAGAACCGATTTGTCATTCTTCTTGAAGGGTTCCTCTTGCTGACCTGTCTGTTTGCTTTTGCCATCCTTGCTGCTACTGCCGTCAGAGTTGGCCAAGAAGGTATAATTCGCCTTCTTTTTAGAATCTTGACTGCTCTTGATAAAGGTGATGCCCTCATACATCCCATTATCCATTCCCATCTTGAGCCATTCAGCTCGTTCAATAAGTTCGATGAATGATTTTGACAGATATGTAGAAATAAGGCTCCTGAGAGGTTAAGAGAAATTGTTCAAGATGACTTGGAGCGCGTGCTCCTCTGAGATGGGGGTTCTCATTTTATTGCATGTGTCTCTTTATCTGCAAATGAAATCTATGGCCTTTTCCTTGTCATCCTGTTTCAGATATCACATATGATTGAGGGTGGGCAGTGCCTCAATGTTGAACATGAATCGCTCCACAAATAGATTAACAACTTTGTCAAAATCTCGCAGCTCAACGGGATTGATGTGTTCTGCGTACCACTTTGCTGCTATGCCTTCGAGACTGCGTGGGAAGCATAAGAAAAGAGCACGGTTGTCTTCGCCGAATGTGGCACACTCTGCGAAAAACATTGCAAGATGGGCCTTTGGGTTGTCGGATCCATCAAATTTAATGAATTTTCTGGGGAGGTCTTCCAAGCTGCTGTCCCCATCTAGACAGCGGTAGAAATCTTGCCTGGTATATACTTTCTTTCCCTTGTCTCGGATTTGTAGATCCTTGACCATCTTAGTCAGTGCTTGAATTGAACCTTCTGCCAGGACCCCATCTCTAGGCTTGTTCACTGATTCAAGTTCTTCTGCCACTTTCTTGGACTGTCGCAGATGTCTTGGGACGAACACAAATTGTTCTTCCTCGGAATCCTCCTCTGCCGATTCTGTACCCTCGGAGGTGCTGTCCTGGTGAACTTTCTTCTTGCTGATCCTGACATGTTTCTTTACTGTCTTTCTCTTGATTTTGTTTTTAGATAATGTTTTTTTTTAACCTGCCCCAGCTTGTTTGGACATCATTTTTGCCATCATCTTTTGAAATATCTTGTACATTGCTGGATTGACATCATCCTCTTCTAAATCATGTCTTCGGGACAATCTGGAAGAGTTCATTTCCTCCACTTCACTGTCATTGTGCTGCTGAGCTGCCCTCCTTCCTGCTCTTGTTTGAACCATGATAGAAAGCCTGATGTTTTCTGAAGAATAAAAGAAGGGTTCAGACCTTGGAGATTTCTTTTGGGAAAAGAGAGACGATAAAAGAGATTTCAAAAGATTTGAGAAGAGATCTTTTGATAAATGAGATCTTGGATGAGAAAATAAAATTTTGAAGACATGTTTGACGATGGATAACAAGATCTAAATATTTTGAAAAATTGCAAGCATGATCAAAAGATTTAAATAAATCAGAAGAAAAGAAGAAAAATATGCCTGGACTTTTGAAAAATAGAGGAAAAACTTAAAAGAATGTCCAGAGTTTAAGAAAATTATGAAAGAATAAAGAAAATGAGAAATATACAATCCTGAATTTTTGAGAAAACAAAAGAATTTTTGTGAAATAAACATCTAGGGTTTTGAAAAATAAGAATTTACAAGATAATATCTACAAAAGAAACAAAACTATACAAGCAATGATGCACATAACAACACTCCCTAGAAGCTGACTCTAGATGCAATATTTAAAATGGCTTGTAGGACCTTAATCCTAACTCTATGGTTCAAATCATCTGATTCCAGTCAAGGTACACCGATATACTCAAGCCAAAGCTCGAAGTACGTGGCATAGAAATATTTCTTCAGTTCTAGGGTAATGGCTTCCCAACATCCTTGAGCGCCTACCGATATACTTCGGACTATGACCCTTAGGTACGTGGTAGGGGGGCGCAAACCCAAATAAGTGGTCCAGTTGTGAGGCGCTCTCCCAAACTATGGTTCAGTGAGACAGCCCAGCAACGTGAAGACCAGGACAATATAGGTAGGGATGTTTTCGAAAACATGTTCAGCATGCAAGAAATCAAATGGCTCTAATGAAAGACCTAAAGAAATAGAATTAAAAGGAAGACAAGCATACACTTGCATACATTGTTTGCATTCAATCCCTAGAATTGATGAGAGTTGTATTTCAGACCTAATTCTAAGTGAGTATGGAATAATCTCCTCAATATGGTCCTACCAAACCATACTTAAATCCTATATGCATTATGTCAGCTAGTACAGAATCTAGGCTCCTAAGGTTTGCATGGAAATGAAGCTAACATTTGTAGAATAAAGACTTAGATAATATCAAAGCAAAGCAAAAGCACAAATTCGACCGGACGAAGACGAGTCCCATCTCGGTCGCCAACTTCTGTGATCATCGCAAATTTTTTCCTCTCTTGGTATTCTCTCTCTTCCTTCTTTGTCCCTTTGTAACCTCTATTTCCCTTTTTGAAGGGAAAATAAAAGACAGAAAAGAAGAGAGAAAAGAAAAGAAGAGAGAGAGGAACTCTTTTGCGAAGGTCTCACTTGACCTTAATTTTGAAAAGAAGATTTAAAAGATTACTCGCCTCCGTTTTGAAATATCTACGGGAAAAAGGAGAGACGGGATTCACTCGTCAGTACAAGGTTTGACCGTTCCTGGCGCCTTTGCCACGGGTAATTGAACCAAGGATCAAATTTATGCCTTTTTGCTTTGCCTTGATATTGTCTAAGAATTTATTCTAAGTCTAGAAAATGCACAAAGAATCATGCTTGTGCGATGCAAATGCAAGGATGTATGCTTTTGAGAAAATAATTCAGAAATTTTGGAGATGTTCCAAGTGGTTTTTGAAAATGAATTTTGAGAATATTTGTGAAGAAATGGTTTTTGAAAGTTGAAGATGGAGTTGGAGAAGTTAGATTTTTTTTAAACTTTAATATTTAGAATAGATCTTGAGTTTTGAAATAATCAAAGATTGAGATGAACCTGAATTTGAAGAAGGGAGATTTGAAAATGAATATAGACTTCAAAAATGGATTGAAAGTCAAGATGGTATTTGAGAAATGGAGTGGAATTCTAGATTTAAAGTTTTGAAATCAGAATGGATCTTGGGTCTAGGTGGAATTTGAAAACAGAATTGGATTTTTAGATCTGGATTTCAAGATGGATTTGAATCCGAAATCCAGAATCCTAAATGGCATTGAACCCAAAGTCTGAAATCCAAGATGGAGTTGAATTCAGAATCTGGAATCCTAAATAGAATTGGATCTGAAGTCTGGAATCCAAGATGGAATTGAATCCGGAATCTGGAATCCTAAATGGAATTGGATCCGAAGTCTGGAATCCAAGATGGAGTTGAATCCGGAATTTGGAATCCTAAATGGAGTTGGATCCGGAGTCTGGAATCCAAGATGGAATTTAGAAGATGGATCTGGATTTTGGAAATCCATATGGAATTTGAAGATAGAATTGGATTTCGAAAATCCAGATGAAACTTGGAATTGGATCTGAGAGACCCCTAAATCGACTTTTGAAATTTGAAAGGAAGGATAAAGAATGAAACTTGATTTTCAAACTTGAATATTGAAGTCAGGAGATGAATCTAGAAGTTTCAAAGTTGAATTGAACTTTGAGATTTGATTAAATTAAATTTGAAATTGGATTCTGATCCTGGAAATGAATTTGAAATTTCAAAGTTCAAATGAACTTTGAAATCTGATTTGAGTTGGAAATTGAATTTTTGTACTTGAAATTTCAAAGTTAAATTGAACTTTGAAATTTGGATATTGAATTTTTGAATTTTGAAGTAAAATAGAATTGAGAAGATGAAGATGAATTTAAATTTATGAATAAAAATTGAAGAAGATATTTGAAGAATTGTCTCAAAACCATTTTGCATTTTGGATAAGAATCTTGAAAATATGATGAAGTTCTATCCTAAATGATGAAATGAATCAAAGAATTTGAAAATAGAGTTTTAAAAAGCATATTTCATTCTTTAAATGAATTGAAATAAGATTGAAGATATAATACATTTCTGACTATGGTCATAAAATGTATTATATAATAATCATATTTAAGTTCAAGTGAAGAATAAAACACATTTTTGGTGCCTTTATAGAGTTTAAAATGAAATTAACTCTCAATATATCCTCACTATGGCCATTGATATATATTTTGAATTAATTTTAAGTTAAACTCTGATAAAGGAAGAAAATATTTTAGAAAAATATGATGATTTTTGAAAATAGACCCAGTGTGGATCCAATGTTATTCCATAAAAGATGAAAATCCTAAGTTTTGTTCACACCTTGACTATGGCCATTGATGCAAATCGTCAACTTAGGATTTAATCACCTTTTATAAAATGGTGCACGTGCCATTTGTGTTCCACCATTTGTGAATTTTGAGAAATAAAGGAGAAAATATCATGAAACAAGCAATTCTAGAAGATATGTATGCTCATACATTCTAATCTATAGCAGAAAATGGAAAGATTCTCATTGATGTCTAGCTGTTACAAGTTTAAAATTGAAATTGAAGTTATAACTACTAAATTCTGAAGGAAAATAGCTTCTCTCATATAACTTCTGCAAAGTTCGAGTTAACATAAGCAATATAGAAAAGACATATCATGCTAAAGAACTAACATGCATATATATATATATATATATATATATATATATATATATATATATATATGAGAGCTAAATGCCTATCTGAAATGCTTGAGTGACATCCTAAATTTATGAAAATTGGATATGACAGTGCATTCATAACACATTAAATCAATTGGAAAAATGTATATGCAATACCTTGATTCCATGCCTGGATCAATTAGGAAGATGTATATGTTTGCTCAGGGATGAGTGCAAGAAATGGCTGTGAAAGAGGAGGTTGCAGTAGGAGAACATCAGTATATGATAGAGGTATTTGGTAGTGACTTTTGGGGTGAAAACTGAATGCAAGAGATGATGGTAGACTGGGAAATGATTTTGAGCCTTCAAGAATTCTGGGTTTTTCAGTTGAGTATGCTATGACAGAGGTTGTCAAGGAAGATTCACCTAAAGGGGCTACAGGGCTGTTGTATAACACATGAAGGTGGAAATGGATTGTTTATAGGCTAGAGCTAGATATAGATATATACTATATGCAGAGGGTGTAGACATGATGTAAGTACGGTTGTGCAAGTGTGACTACAACAAGACTGCCACAATATTGTGACATATGAAGATACAAGGTGTGGCTGGGGATCAGTGTAACTGCTAGTATAATTGCAGCAGAAAAGGGGGATATGCTGAATATGAGGATGCAGTAATTTGAAATAGAATGTAGAGATTATGGAAATAGGCACCAGTGAAAGGTAATGCAGTAGATAAATGATATAGTATGTTTGAAATGGCAGATGATGGGTGTTGGGAAAGTGTAATGTGGTAGGGTAATGATGATGTGGGTGTAAGTGAAATGCATGTATAGTGTTATGCACAGGATAGCAACAGGGGATAAGCTGGAAGAGCTAGCAAATGAGATACCATGAACGAATATGTAATGAAATCAACTGATCTCACAAAAAAAATATTTAAACTTGACTTTGCAACCAGGTCAAAATATTTTCATGGTAGTTGTTTGGCATGCTTTTGCAGCAAATGGAACAAGATTTTCATGGCAATTCACAACAAATACTGATAGCAAGAAATAAAAATTCACAGCAAATGAGAGGAATTTACAGCAGAACAAATGCAGATCTAGGTCCTTCACAATTAACGCAGCAAACTGTTTATCAAACCCATTCTAGATATGAGATTCTCGAGATTCAAAACAGTAAATTGATTTTTGCTACTTAGGTGCGCCTTAAGTTGATTCCTGCTTGGTACATGGCGAATCCAACTTGCTTGACCGTGGCTTGGAAGGAGAACAAATCAGTACAAGGTTCATTTTCATGACAAACAAAAGAGGCTTTATCATGTACGATGATGATCATACCATTGCCATGCTCTATTTACTTTCTTCCTCATTTGTCCATTCTTATTTGCAGATTGAAACATTTCATGAGGTGAACTACATCTAGTCTTTCAAAACTACTGAAAATTCGCAAGGTATGAATAGGATCCTCGTGAGTTTCTCCAACTCAGGAATACCTCTGGCTGATCACTGATCTACTTAATGAATCCGATCATGAAATCATCATCTGTTAAGAATGTTCCCATAATCGGAATTGGATCCGAGGTCTCTATAAAATATTTACAACTAGAGTATGCAGATGGATGGTGGTGGATAAACAAAACGTGTAATGGAATGACGAGAAATCAAACATGAAAAATGAAGCCTACTCGACCAGAGCATTTGATCATCGTAATATTTAGCTTAAACAAGATGCATATAGATTAAGAGGGAAGATCAAGCTGATGATACAGCTGAGATGGATCAGATGATGATACAGCTGAGATGGATCAGATGCACTAAGAAAATGTGGAGAACCCAAACAATGTTGAATCACCATAGAGGCGGTAAATCAAACACCAAGGGATAGCTGACAGAAACTTGAAAATAAAGGGGAAAGAAAGATACAAGCCCATCAGCAACATGAAAATGAAAATTAAATACAAACTAGAGGCTAAAGTAAGTGCAAGAAAACCAAAATCAACCATAGACTAGAATACAAAAGTAAATAAAATGGAAAACGTAAAGGGAAATGGGTTTAACAGATCCGGACACAGGGGCTCAGATCAAAATACGTAAAATAAATTAAAACCAAATGGCATTGAGTCAAACATTGATTCGCAGGGGATTAATATCCGAAGACAGAGTGTCGTGCCAAGATGCAGGATGAAAGCAAATGTGCTATGCTGGACGAAACCAAACTGTGCATGTATTGTGAGGGGTTGAAGAAAAACACACGAATGAAAAAAAAAAGAAAAAAAGAAAAA
The DNA here is from genome assembly GCF_984573655.1 of Nuphar pumila. NCBI lineage: Eukaryota > Viridiplantae > Streptophyta > Magnoliopsida > Nymphaeales > Nymphaeaceae > Nuphar > Nuphar pumila. The sequence continues at coordinate 67,745,286 of NC_143259.1, read as the reverse complement.
GAAAATGTACAGATGATACTTCAAACAAGAAACGCAACAAGGAATGGAAATAATGAATAAAAATGCTTATCAAAGCAAGGAGATTAAATGCAGCATATAATTGGGTATGAATCATGGAAATCAAAATAAAAATGGCAAAAGAAAGAGGCTACGCAACAGATAAATGAATCGTAAAGTGAGAAAAGCGGAAATTCTAATTAACCAGAGACAATAAAATAAAGTGGAGGGTTGTATTAGAGGGGTTCTGAACCGTCAAATATCCAGAAATAAGATGTGAAAAGTTCATTTTAACAAGGTGGATGATCACATCCTTTTAAAATCGGAAATCAAATAAGGAACAAATCATTCGATATGATCATCAAGAGTAAATGGAAAATCAAAAAATGATAAAAGAAAAGGAAATAGGATATGGAAACGAGGAACAAAAGAAAACAAAAAAAATCAGAGTAAAGAACACCATAACATCAAAGAAAAGCAAAAAAATGAATGTAGAAGTCAGATTACTCCATTAATATTTGCAATGGGTGGGTCGATCCTGCTATATGCAGGTCGACCCTACCTCTAATGCATTTCGATAAAAGAGAGAAAAATAAGAGAAACAAAGTGGGACTCCGTTAAAATTAAGTAATATGGTAAAACAGAGAATCAAAGGAATAAGGAGGTGAATGCTTACCTGGAGCTGAAAGAGGAGTTCCTCTCTTCTTGCTGATGCTACGAGGAGGAGGATGCCAATGGGATATAAGTTAAAATCTTGATTCGTTGGGTCTTAATTCAGGAGGGGAGTAATGCCTCCGGTATGGTGTGAGGTCAACCCTTTCCTTCAGCCTCTGTCGATTGAGGAAGAACCAGGAGAAGTAATAAGAAGAGGAAGAAGAATCGTGAACATGGAGGGGTGAAGAAGCGGTCTGCTGTGGGGCTCCCTTCAGAACCGAAATGAAGAAGAAGAGGGAATTTGAGAAGAGAAGAGCAGTCGAGAGGTGAATAGCGGATGGATGAGGCTTTCCCTTCGTGCCCCTTTTAAACAGAGGGAAGAAGGTTCGGGAAGGGATCAAAGCTGTTGGAGATGAGTGGGAGAGGATGATTGAGAGAGAGAGAGAGAGGTCTCTGCGGTTTCTCTCACAACGGAAGGCCGTTGGAGATTTTCAACTTGGATCCTTCAAGTTTTTGAATTTTCGACAAGAGGGTTTGTTTATAAGGTTTTCTCAAGAGGGAGGTTTAACAATGGAAATTTTTGAAAAAAGGGGGTTGGGTCACTTTCTGAAAATTTCAAGAAAGGGGATAAAAACCCTAAAATGTGAACGAAATACAAAGGATGGGGGTCTAAATGGAGTTTTTGAAGTATTTTTGCCAAAATTTTGCTTTAAACTTTAAGATTTTTCTAAAACCAGGTTTTTATGAAAAATGCAAAAACTATTTTAGAAAATGAACCTCATAATGGATCTAGATCCAAGTTTTTTGAGAAAATATTGGGTCTGGATCTTGTATTGAGATCAGATTCAAAAAAAACATCCGAAAAAATCCAAAGAATTGATTTTTTTGATTTTTTGAAGAATAAGAGATCCGAGATCATAATTGGATCCAGATATCCGATTTGGATCAGAAATTGGGTCAGAAATGAAAATTGAGTCTGAATTCCAGTGAATCCGAGAAATGAATGAAAATTTGATTAAAAATTGATCCGATTATTCAAAAGATGGGCCCAAGGGAAAAAAAGGAATTTTTTGATTTTTTGGAAAATTTGGGGTGTTCACAGAGACTTCAGGATTATCCCTTATCCTGAAGGAAGAAGGACCTCGCAGGGCGAGGTTCAGGTTTATCCCTTAACCTGAGCGGGAATACCCCGGAGAATGAGGTTCAGGTTTATCCCTTAACCTGAAAGGGGAAAGAATAAAAATTGATAAAGAGTTGATGAAGAATCAATCAAATTGATAAATATTGACAAAGAATAAGAATTGATAAAAATTAATAAAAATAAAAATTAAGGAAAAAGAATTTGCTTGATCCTGCCTGCAAACAGGTTTTCAGAAAAATGAATTTTCATAAAATAATAAAAAATGCCCCAGTATAATGGGGAGAGAACATACCAAAAAAAAGAAGAAAAATCAGAAATGGAAATGCGCATCCTTGGTGGATTCGGGAAAATATACAAAAAGAATTTTGCAAAAGAAGAAGGGCAAGCAAAAAGTTTTCAAAAATTATTGGCAAGAGATATATTGCACGAAAGTGACACCCAGATATAAAGAAAATTGATGATTTCATTGATAACTGAAGCATTTACAAGAGGATGACCAACCCAGCAAGGAAAACTTAGGACTATTATGTCCTTACAAGGAAAGGAGATAAAAGAAGAAAGTGAGAAAACATTGGCATTGTTACTCTCAAGGTGCTAGTGAGCCGACTAGTTTGTTCTCTTCCTCGTCCTCTATCAGAAGATCTTTATCAATGTAGTCTTGAATGATATTCTTGGGAATGAAGTAGTGCTCGGTATCATGCCCGAACGCCCGATGAAACTCGCAGAATTGATCCATAAATCTTCCCTTGACAATAGTAGGATTAGTGACTTTGGGAAACTTAATCATTTCTTTGGCCAACATGTACTCAAGGATTTCTTTGCGCCGCTGGTCCAGGGGAGTAAAATCGCGAGTAAAGCTCCAGTTACCATGCTTCAGTTTTTCTTGAGTTTTTGATTTATGACGAGAGCTTGATTGACAAGACTTGTCATTTTGTTTGTGAATGTCCCCTTTTCTGCCTTCACTGTTATTTCTAGCAGCATTCATGGAGAAGGTGATGGGTACGTTCTTCTCAGTGCCTTGATGACTCTTTGAGAGTGTTAGACTCTCATATATTCCATTTTCCAACCCCATTTTGAGTCATTCGGCTCATTCAATCAATTTGATGAAAGACTTCGCTGGAGAGGTGGATATGAGACCTTTCAAGGGTTGAGAGAAATTGTTGAGAATTATCTGAAGCGCATGCTCTTCTGAAATGAGGATTTTCATCTTGTTACAGGTGCTTCTCCAATTGTAGATGAATTCTCCAGCCTTTTCATTCTCATTTTGCTTTAGGTTATACAAATGATTGAGAGTAGGCAAGGCCTCGGTGTTGAATAAGAAGCATTCAATGAACAAGTTTACCACCTTATCGAACTCTCATAGTTTGATGAGATTGATGTGGTCCACATACCATCTGGTCGTTGTACCTTCTAGACTGCGAGGAAAGCAGATGAACAAGGCCCGATTATCTTTCCTGAAATGGCTGCACTCTACATAGAAGGTGGCTAGGTGAGCCTTGGGATTGCCAGTTCCGTCAAACTTGATGATTTTTTGAGGAAGATTCTCCATATTATCATCCCCTTCAAGGCCAATGTAGAAGTCCTCGCCAGTATAGATCTGCTTGCCTTTGCTTTTGGCTTGTATATCTTTGACTGTGCGGGTTACTTCTCTCAGTTGTTCGTGCATTTGATCCTCTAGTGGAATCCCATACCTGGGTCTGTTTGTTGACTCTGGTTCTCCTGTTATTTTCACAAATGGCTGCGGAGGGTTCTGACTGAATACAAACTATTCTTCTTTTGACTCTTCTTCTATTGACTCTGCATCCTCAGAAGTGTTGTTTTGCTGAACCTTTTTTCTGCCGATTCTGACTTGCTTTTTCACTGACGCTTTCTTGAGCTTGTTCCTAGAGGGTGTTTCCTTTAAGTTGGCCTCAACTTTGTCTAACACCATTGTCGTCATCATTTCCTGAAATAGGCCGTATATGACTGGGTCAACATCGCTTTCTACTTCTCGGCTCCGCTCCCTGGATGATCTAGAGGAATTCATTTCCTCTGATTCACTGTCACTCTGTTGTGGAACAGTTTCCTTTCCAGTCTTTGTCTGAACCATGATGAAATGCCAATGCTTTCTGCAGAATAAAGGGATGGTTTAGACTGAATAATTTTTGGGAGAAAGAGAAGGAATCAGGTTAATAAATTTGAAAATGATATCCCATTACTAGGGATTGAGTCATCACAGAATTTGCGACAATTATGTTGTTACTCCGTGGGGAGGAATAAACAACTGAAATATGAAGGGAAAATGCTATTTTTAGAAAATGATATCTCCTTGAAAAAGAGATTTTAAAAGGCAAAAGAATTTTTGGAGTAGAGTCAGAAGATACATTGGAAAGATAGTAAAAAGCTTTGAAAATAGATGATAAAGATTTAAAATTTTGAAAAATTGCAGGCAGGATAATTTTTTTTTTGAAGAAATCAGAAGAAGAAAAGAAAAATACACCTAGACTTTTGAAAAATAGAAGAAGACTTCAAAACAGATATCTAAGTTTTTAGAAAATAAATCTGAAGAAATATGGAAGGAGAAATATATACCTAGATTTTGCGAAATACAGGAAAATCTTGAAAAATGTCCAGGGTTTATGAAAATTTATGAAGAAATAAAGAAAGAGGAATATACAACCTGGATTTTGAAAAAATAAAAAAAATTTTGAAATAAACTTCCAAGTTTTTGAAAGGGTGAAGTAAATAAGAATTTACAAGATAATATCCACAAAAGAAACAAAACTATACAAGCAATGATGCACAGAACAACACTCCCTAGAAGCTGACTCTAGATGCAATATTTAAAATGGCTTGTAGGACCTTAATCCTAACTCTATGGTTCAGATCATCTGATTTCAGTCAAGGTACACCGATATACTCAAGCCGAAGCTTGAAGTACGTGGCATAGAAATATTTCTCTAGTTCTAAGGTAATGGTTTCCCAACATCCTTGAGCGCCTATCGATATACTTCGGACTATGGCCCTTAAGTACGTGGTAGGGGGGTGTTAACCCAAATAAGTGGTCTAGTTGTGAGGCTCTTTCCTGAACTATGGTTCAGTGAGACATCCCAGCAACGTGATAACCGGGACAATATAGGTAGGGATGTTTTTAAAAACATGTTCAACATGCAAGAAATCAGATGGCTCTAATGCAGAGTCCTAAAGAGATAGAATTTAATAATAAAGAAGCATACACTTGCGTACATTGTTTGCATTCAATCCCTAGAATTGAAAAGAGTTGTATTTCAGACCTAAGTCTAAGTGAGCATGAAGAAATCTCCTCAATATGGTCCTACCAAACCATACTTAAATCCTATATGCATTATTGTGATCATTGCAAAAAAAAAAAAAATCTTCTTCCTTTTTAGCGGGAAAAGAGAAAATTTCTTGCAAGGTCTCACTTGACCTTTGGAAAAAGATTTTGAAAATTTACTCGTCTCCGTTTTGAAATTTTGCGGGAAAATGGAGAGACGGGATTCGCTCGTCGGTACGAGGTTCAACCGTTCCTGGCGCCTTTACCAGGGGTAATCGAACCAAGGATCAAATTCATGCCTTTGCTTTGCCCAAATTTATCTAAGTGATTATTCTAAGTCCTAGATGCACACTGAATCATGCTTGTGCTATGATTTCGAACTTGAAAAGAATGCATATTTTTAGAAATGCTTCAGAAAATTTGAGATTTTCCAAGTGATTTTGGGAATGGATTTTGAAAACATCCTTTAAAAAATGGCCCAAAAGTTCAGAAATTGATTTAAAATTTATTGAAGAATATTGTAAATCGCAACAATGATTTTTTGAATGACGCGATAAATAACAATATCGTAAATCGCAGGATGATTTGCTAAAAGTCATTATAAAGCGCATAATGATTTATGGAAAGACACAGTAAATCGCAATAGCGATTTATTGAAGGATGTCACCAATCAGATGACGATTTTGAAATTCAAGAATTTGAAATAAATTTAAAAGCATTGAAATCGAAGATCTGGAAATCGAATTCAGAGTCAAGTTTTTTGGAAATTGAGGTCTAAATTGAATTGAGAATCGAGATTGGGGTTTTGAGAGAAATAATGAATAAAATTCAAAGTTGGAATGTAAAATTCAAAGATAGAAATTTAAAAATAAAATTGAAAATTGGGAATCGAAAATGGGTATTTGAAATAAGATTTAAAGTTAAAGGGAATTAAAAATGAAATTGAGAAATAAGATTGGATTTATGAAGTGGAATAAAACAATGACTTGGAATTTAGGAATGAAAAACATCTTTTAAAAATTATTTCAAAATTCACTTTGAAATTTGAAAATGGTTTCAAAGAGGTGGAAAATGCTGACGCAATTCTATCTTAAGTGATGAATGCATTAAAAGAAATTTGAAATTAGATTTTGAAAAGCATAGTTCATTCTTTAAGTGAATTGAAATAAGATTGAAGATATAATACATTTCTGACTATGGCCATAAAATGTATTATATAATAATCGTATTTAAATTCATTTGAAGAATAAAATACATTTTGGTGCCTTTATAGAGTTTAAAATAAAATTAACTCGCAATATATCCTGACTATGGCCATTGACATATGTTTTGAATTAATTTTAAATTAAACTCTAATAAAGGAAGAAAATATTTAAAAAAAACATGATGATTATTTGAAAGAGATCCAGTGTGGACCCAATGTTATTCCATAAAAGATGAAAACCCTAAGTTTTGTTCACATTTTGACTATGGCCATAAATGCAAATCGTCAGCTTAGGATTTAATCACCTTTTATTAGAAAGTGCTTGTGTCATTCGTGTTTCACCATAGTGTTATTGAAAATGAAAATAGAAATGTAACATATTGATTATGAAAATGGAAAGTTAAACTACATGCTCATTCATTCTAAGCTAAGCATAAAGTAAACTTCTCATTAATTGATTTATTACAACCTTTTAATTGATACAACGATTGAAAAGAAATAACAAAAATTGAAAATCCTGAAAAATGAGCAAACTTGTTAGAAATAAGTGTAGGCTTTTATGGATTTTTCTTCAACTATTGAAAAATTGAAGAATATATCCAAAATTGGTCTTTTATGCCTCAGAGATAAAGAAAATTAAACAAAATAAACACATATGATACATGACTTTGTGAAAGCATTTGAAAATGGTGCTTTGGAGTTTTAAATTTTCGAAATTGGTGCTTAAAAACATATAAATTCATTTTAAAACTTGAATTCAAAGTGAATTTAACCTTGAAATTGAGTTTTTTATGAAAATCTATTGAAAATGATTGAAATGAAGACAAATAAACTCCAAAGCTTGTTTGAAATGAAGTCAAGGCATTCCAACTTGATAAAAATCATTTTTAATTTATGAAATACAGGAGTTATGTTTGAAAATTTGAATTTAAAAGTGATAAAATGCCCATTTTAATTTCCTTTTAACAAAGCAATGCTTCTTTATGAAATCAGTTTTTGAAAGATACAATGAATGAATGGTCAATGACCTTAGAAATGTCTAAAATGATATTCAGATGCATAATAATGTGATGAATGTTGTAGAATTGAAAATGCTAAGCAATCATCTGAGGAAAACCCGAGTTTGGATTCTTTCATCCAGATAATACAGTATTTGCAGAATCAGGATTTTGCAGATGAAGTTGTCGAAGCATTCTGAGTAGATGGAAGTCTTAAACAATTTGATTTTGATTTAAAATAAACCCATGGGTTCACAACACAGCAAGGAAGTATTCTTTTTTTACAAAATATCAAAATCATTTCTGAAACTAGAGTTATGAACAAAACATCAGAGCATTAATTTCAGAAACAGGAAACTGGATTTTACCAAATAGGTTTCAGTAAACTGGATGTTACAGAAACTAAACAGACCCGATTTCTTCTAAATTTAAAGGGAAAGTTGCTCAATTGATTCAAGAAACCAACCCAATTTACAGAATTAAAAAATCGATTTTGGTTTGAAAATGGCGACTTTGAGAAGTCATTGTTTTCAAACAGGAAATGAACCTGTTACAAAATTTGAAATTTCGTAACCAGTCTCGGTTTTCAACAGGTTTAAAATATCAAATAAGCATAGAAAGTTATAAAACTTTCCACATATAAACTAGACACGTATAGGAAGAAAACCCTTTTTACGGATTTAGAAAATGATCTCCCGTTGGGGAGATATGACTCTTACAAAATGAACTAAAAGTTGTGTCACTCAAATAAGGTAAACTGATAGGGGTCTGGTTTTATATCCAAATGGGGCATCAAATGACCATAGAAATCGATGAAAATTTTTAGTAATAAACTAGACTTCATAACAAAGACACCACTTTTTACGGATTTAAAATTCGATCTTTGGTTAGGGAGATATAGCCCTGACAAGTTGGTCTTAATTCAGGTAGCGATTTATTACTCAACAACACTACAAATCGCAGTTAAAAGACAGGACAACACTACAAATCGTTGTAGGATGACCGAACAATACTAAAAATTGTTGTAAGGCTCGTTGGAGACCCAGAAATACTACAAATTATGGTTAAAAGACTGGACAATACCACAAATCGCTGTGGGGCTCGTTGGAGACCCGAAAACACTACAAATCATAGTTAAAAGACCAGACAATACCACAAATCGCTATGGGGCTCGTTGGAGACCCAAAACGGGTATAAAAACACCATAAAAATTACTGAAATTTGTCATAAACAAACTAGACTCAATTTAAAAAATACCCTATTTTACAGATCGTAAAGATCATCTCTGGTTAGGGAGAAATCACTCTCGCAAGTTGGTCCTGATTCTGCTAAAATCCTGACGGTGCAAAATAAAGGTTCTGAATCTCGATTTTTAAAGTGGGTCAAACAAACTCAAAATGATTTGATTTTTTTTGGAGAGTATAAAGACATATGCATAAAGTTGCAGTAAAACATTTAGATTGAAATGAGCTCTGATTATATACAAATTGATAGATCTAAAATGCACCAGAATTCAAAGTATAATCTAGAATGCAACTGAACATGATGAAAGCAAACTGCACATGCGTAGAGGTTCAAACATAAGATCTAATGCCTTAAAACATGAATGAATGCATGGATAATGAAAAATTAAGACATAAAATGTATTGAAAGAAAACCAAAATGGCTGAGGCACAAATCTAACTTGTTATAGCCCATTTGAAAGAAGGATTTGATCTAAAAAGATCAAATCACTTTAATTCTTTTGGCTCAATCAAAATATGTTAAACAGAGATTAAAATGCAGCAAATAGGAAGATTAAAACTCATATTCTAATCCATTAATCATGCTATGACAAGAAATTTTAAGGGAATAGAAGAGGAATACTCACCTTGGCTGAAGGGGTCTGAAAGAAAGGGCTGAAAACTTCTCCAAATTTCGTAAACTCCAAGTGAAGAGGAGAGATGAGAGAGAAAGATTGCTGACCACCAATCGCTGAATGTTTTTTCTTCTCTCTTTTTTTTCCCTTTTCTTCTTCCTTTCTTCCTCTTCTTATTCTTCTTTTTCCTTCTTTTCCTGCTCATTTTCTGCTTCTTTTTTTGCTTATTTTCTGCTTCTTTTCCTCCTTTCCTCCTCCTTTTCTTCCTCTGTTTCCTCCTCATTTTCTTCCCCTTTTTCTGGAGGGTCTAGGGTTGAGGCAGCATCGGGCGACCTTTCTTAAAAAAAATTGTTTTTATGATTTTAAAAGGTTTTAAAATCTAAGTTAAACAAAATATAAAGGAGAATTTTAAAAATAGCAGATTTAAAAAGAGGTTTTTGCAAAATGATGGTTGTTTTCAAAAGGTTTTTCTAAAAAGGGCTCTTTAAGCTAAAAGACGCTTTTAAAAATGAGGTTCCTAAAACCGATTTGTTTTTCTCTTTTTCTGTGTTTTTGAAATAAAACTCGAAAAACTGAAGGGAAATAAAGGGGTTCAAAAACTATTTTTTTTGTATTTTTGAGAAATCTTTACAAAAGAGAGGTTTTTCTGAGAATTCGGGTTCGATTTCCTCAAAAAATGGGTTTGGATCCGGTTTTTGAGGAAATCTTCAAGTTTTTTACCTCGAATCGAGAAATGCAATGCATCAGATCCAAGTAGACACCGGATGGATTGTTTGAGCCTTTCAGAAAATATTTTTGTAAATTTAATTTAGAAATTAGATGGCGAGGCTCAGATTTGGATTTTAACACTGGGTCTGGATCCAAAATCGAGTCAAATACAGAAAATGGATTTGATTCCAGTAAAACCCGAGAAATAAGCTGGAATTTAGATCGAAACTCACTTAATTATCTTAGAAAATGGGACCAAGGGCAAAAAGGGGATATTTGCAAAACTTTGAAAATTTTGGGGTGTTCAGAGATGCCCCTCTTTGCTACTAAGCCGGTTGAAAGCCGAGCTTAGTGGCAAAGAAAACACTCTAATTTTTGAAAAATGCCCCAGTTAGAAAATTTGAACTGGGTGTGGAAGAGTTTATTTGAAAAGACATGATTTATTAGGCGTAAAACCTTATCCTTAATGGTTTTGGGGAGACGAAATCCTTGAAAATGATATAACTGGATAACAGAGAATGAGAAAATTGTGATGGGACTTTGGGTGAAGATCTCGTAATGGTAAAAATAGGAATTTTGATCTTATCTCATGAGTGAGACGATCAGCTTTTGGAATGACTCAGGTTTAGCCCTTAACCTGGATGAGACGAAGATATATCAAGATGAATTTCAGGTTCTGCCTTTACCTGAATGAGAAAGGAATACATGAGGATTCCGATGGGACATTTTTGAAAAATGCTTGTGAGATGAAGCTCAAGTACAATTCTTTCTGGATGGATATTATGAAGATTTAGATTTTGGAAATTCCGACCAGTTGTATAAACTGGGTTTTTAAAATCTCGACCAGTTATGAGAAACTGGATTTTGAAATCCTGACCAGTGAAAACACTGGATTTTGAAAATTCTGACCAGTTATAAGAAACTGGATTTTGAAATCCCGACCAGTGAAAACACTGGATTTTGAAAATCCCGACCAGTTATGAGAAACTAGATTTCGAAATCCCTATCATGATGGGACTAGAAGAAATACCTTGTCTAAATGAGATAACTCTGTTGATTCTTTTCTGGATGTAGACAATGCTAGGTTGCATCAAAAATAGATATTAGATATTTATTTCATTCTTGGATGACTAGAAGGTTTTGCCAATAAGATAAAATTTGTAGTTGATTCAAATACTTCAGAATGTGCACATGTGTGCAAAAGATATTCCTTAGAGTATTCCTTCCAAATGAGGTTAACTCCCTGGTTTCCAGAGTCGAATTCAAATTTTAATGCTATTGAGTTTCTTCAAGGAAGTTATCCATTTCCCTGATATGAGAAGAGAAGAGACATTCTTAATTTCATAAAAGCAATCAGTGAAAAGATATTGATGAAGGAATTTCGCATAAAAAAAGGTGATTTATGTCCCTTGATGATCTTTTTGGCACTCTTTTTAAGACATTGAGCTTTCTCGGGTTTTTACATCATCCTTCATTTTGGAGATGTCCTGACTTTTCTCTCTTTTTCAGGGAAGGGTACGTCAGAAACTACTTCATCTTGGAGATGCTCCAATCCTTCTTTTATCTTAGGAATTATATTGGTGATATTGGCTCATTGGTTAAAAATCTTTAGATGATAGCAGAAATTAAATATCTTTTAGGGTTTCTCGAGAGGTTCATCACATTCGCTTTCATCTTGATGGTGATCTGAACTTTCCCTGGAAGGATCCGTCACAAACTCCTTCATCTCGGAGATGATCTAAATTTTCTTTGGCCTCGGGGGTCTAAACTCATCCATCAGTCTTCAACTCAATGATGATTGAGAGATCCCTTTTGCAGATATTTGATTGCAGCTTAAATGAATAAGGAGATATGGACTGAGTGGATTCTTTTTATCGCTCAGGATATTTCCACTGCTTGATTGCCAGAAAATCGTCTTTAAACATGCGCCATAGCTATGATCAATGTCGATTCGCTTCTAGCTTTTCAATATCATTGAATATTTCTTTCGCTAATCGTATCAAGGATATTTCTTACATCCTTTTGGTCGATCAACAGGGAAAAGATTTGAATTTTATCCTTTATCGCAAAAAGTTTCACCCTTTTGAAAAGAATACTAGAGGTAATCTGAGGTGATTCTTTTGTACAGTAAGATATTGGAATCAACAAATATTTTTAACAAATTGGCAAAGTGTTCGAGAGTCTCTTATGAAACAACTACTTGATATCCATTTTGATGGGACCTTGAGTTAAAATTTAAAATGCATGCCGTGAAAGTCAGATTTTTGGAAATCCCGACCAGTAAGAACTAGATTTTTTATAATCCCGACCAGTTATGAGAAACTAGATTTTGAAAATCCCGATCAGTTACTGGATTTTGAAAATCCCGACCAGTCATGGAAGACTGGATTTTTGAAATCCCGACCAGTGAAAAATACTGGATTTTTGAAATTCCGACCAGTAAAAAATACTGGATTTTGATAATCCCGACCAGTGAAAACACTGGATTTTGAAATCTCGACTAGTGAAAACACTGGATTTTGATAATCCCGACCAGTGAAAAATACTGGATTTTTGAAATCGTGACCAGTGAAAACACTGGATTTTGATAATCCCGACCAGTGAAAAATACTGGATTTTTGAAATCCCGACCAGTGAAATATACTGGTTTTTTAAAATCCTGACCAGTGAAAAATACTGGATTTTGATAATCCCGACCAGTGAAAACATTGGATTTTGAAATCCCGACCAGTGAAAAATCTGGATTTTTGAAATTCTGACCAGTGAAAACACTGGATTTTGAAAATCCCGACCAGTTATGAGAAACTAGATTTTGAAATCCCGACCAGTGAAAAATACTGGATTTTTGAAATCCCGACCAGTAAAAATACTGGATTTTTGAAATCCCGACCAGTGAAAAATACTGGATTTTGATAATCCCGACCAGTGAAAACACTGGATTTTAAAATCCCGATCAGTGAAAAAAACTAGATTTTTTTTTTGAAATCCCGACCAGTGAAAACTATTGGATTTTTGAAATCCCGACCAGTGAAAAATACTGGATTTTTTAAATCCCGACCAGTAAAAAATACTGTATTTTTGAAATCCCGACCAGTGAAAAATACTGAATTTTGATAATCCCGACCAGTGAAAACACTCGATTTTGATAATCCTGACCAGTGAAAAATACTGGATTTTTGAAATCTCGACCAGTGAAAAATACTGGATTTTTTAAATCTCGACCAGTGAAAAATACTGGATTTTTGAAATCCCGACCAGTGAAAAATACTGGATTTTGAAATCCCGACTAGTGAAAAATACTGGATTTTAAAATCCCGATCAGTAAAAACACTGGATTTTGATAATCCCGACCAGTGAAAAATACTGGATTTTTGAATGAAAGATTTAATCTGATGGTTTGAAAGTGATTGAATTTGGGAGATTATAACCCGAGGGTTGAGAAAATGATGAGATTTTGAGAACATTGCAATCCAAAGGTTAGGAAATGATAGAATTGAGAGATTAAAAATCTAAAGGTTTTGGAAATGATAGAATTGAGAACTTGAAACCCGAAGGTTTGGAAATGATAGACGTGAGAAACTGAAACCCGAAGGTTTGACTGTGAAGTAAATTGATTTGGGGACTTGACCAGCATGAGCTGGAGTCTTTGAAATACATGACCAGCGAGAGCTGGGTCTTTTGAAATATGTGACTAATAAGAATTGGATCTTTTGAAATATATGACCAATGAGAGTTGGATCTTTTTAAATATATGACCAATGAGGGTTGGATCTTTTGACGTGTATGACCAGCACAAGCTAAATCTTTTTTGGAGTACATGACCAACGAGTGTTGGATCTTTTTGAAATAAGTCAGATTTGAGAGTTCAAGCCAGAACTAGAATTTTTAGAAGGAACAAACTTTAATAAGAAGATTGGATTTTGAAAATGCCCAGTGTGAGGATTAGGTTTTGCAAATGAGCTCGGTATATGATTGAAAATTCTGAAAAATACCCAGTGCGAGGACTGGGGTTTTGCAAATGAGCTCGATTTTCAAACTGAAATTAGAAAATAGAGATTTTTGATGAAAATTTTTGGGTTCGTTAGACCCTCATAGTTTACTGTATGTGGGCCACTTCCAGGATTATTCCCTTATCCTGAATGGGTAATGAAAGAATTTTTGAGATAATTGATAAAGGAATTGATTTGATTTTGCCTGCATATAGAAATTTTGAAGTAGGATAAAAAATAATGCCCCAGTATTTATGGCGAAGACAACAGAAGATCATTATTATTGAAAAAGGCTCTTTGAGGAATACGAAGGCTAGAATGGACATTTTAAGTATAAATTTTTTTCAAATGTAGGGTATTGACAGGATCTGGCAATTCCACCCCATTTGCATTGATCAGGCGATATGCATTGCGAGGCAATGCTTCTTTGAGCACATAGGGACCATCCCAATTGGGTGACCACTTGCCCCGCGGGCGATGCTTGAGATGAGTTGTCGATCTGAGTACCAGGTCATTAACTCGAAACCTTCTTTCGATGACTGACTTGGCATAATGCCGCGCTATCCTTTGGCGATAAGCTTGAGCATGCTCTGCTACCTTAAGTCTCATTTCATTCAACAGGTCAAGTTGTACCAACATCTATTGCTGATATTGATCAAGTGGCAATTCTATAAGTGAAGCAAATTTGAGAGTTGGCTTCTGAATGTGGAGAGACAAAACCACCTCAGTCCCATAAACAAGCTCTGAAGGAGTGACATTGGTCGGAGTCCGAATAGTAGTTCGGTATGCCCAAAGTGCATCATGAATTTTCTCATGCCAATCACGACCTGTTTCCACAGTTCTCTCCAAAATGTGAATTAAAATCTTGTTAGTGGCCTCTGTCTGACCATTCCCTTGAGGATAGTAGTGAGCTAAGAAATGATGGCAAATTCTGAATTTGAAATAGAAGGTTTTCATCCTCTCATTTTTTAAATGACTTCCATTGTCTCAAACAATGTCATGTGGTATGCCGAAGCGACAAAGAATGTTCTTGTAAATGAAAGAAACCACATGGCGGCCTTCTATGGTGCGCAAAGTAACAACTTCAACCCATTTGGTGAAATACTCTGTAGCAGCCAGAAAATACTTATGTTCATTGAAAGGAGAAGGAGTAATTGGGCCTACGACGTCGAAAGGCCCACATAGAAAATGGCCAAGGAGAAACAATTGATTATAGATATGTAGCCGGCGCATGAATGGAAGGTGCGTGCATTTGGCACTTGACGCACTTCTTCACGAATCGATGGCAGTCCTGTTGCATGGTCTTCCAGTAATACCCTGCCCGGATGATCTGTTTGACGAGAGTTTGATAGCCAACATGGCCACCACAAATCCCTTTATGCGCCTCTTGGATAATTTCCATAGCTTCATCTTTGTCTACGTATCTGGCATACTCAGAACTGAACCCACGGTGGTAAAGAATATTGGCAAGGATGAAATAACGGGCGAACATGCGCTGAATTGCACGTGGCTCCCTTTTTGGCATTTTTGGTGGAAATTCACCAGTCTCAATAAAATTTTTGATATCTTGATACCAAGGCTTCTCTTTCTGATTGACCTGGTTTACTTGCATGGTTGAAATGAAGGCAGGTTGCTCAAGCCTACAAACTTCGAAAGAACGACATGATTCACTACCCTTAAAGGATAAAATGGAGCCAAGGTTGGCTAAGCCATCAGCTATCTGATTGTGCTCCCTCCTGATGTGATTGAGCTGAAATTCTTTGAAGCTGTCCACTAGAGCTAGTACTCTCTTGACATTGAAGTTTTGCAGGATCTTGATGCCTTGTATCAGAGCTTTGTACTCAGCCATATTGTGAGTACATTGAAAGATGAGTTTGAGAGAATAAAGAATCATTTCTTTTTCTGGAGTGATTAACAAGACTCCAATCCCTATGCCAGACATATTCTTGGCTCCATTGAAGAAAAGGGTCCAAACTGGAGATTCCTGAACATTGTAGATACGATCATCGGGAAAATCATCTTTCGGCTTGATCTCTTCTGTCAACGAAAAGTCTCCTAACTGATTTGCGATAGACTGACCCTTGATCGACTTCTGAGATACATACTCTAAGTCGTATTGCATCAGGAGAACTTGCCATTTTGTAATTCGTCCGGTGAGAAAAGGCTGCTTAAGGATATACTTGAGTGGATTAAGCCTTGACAGAATCTTGATTTCTGACGCCAGCAGATAATGTCTCACCTTTTGACACATCCATACTAAGGCTAGACATGTCTTCTCCATCTGAGAATATCCCTTCTTGTAGTCGATGAAAGTCTTGCTTACGTAATAAATGGCATGCTCTATCCGGCTACCTTCCTCATACTGTGCAAGAAATCCGCCACAAGCATTTTGATTGACGAAAATGTATAAGAGGAGTGGCTTTTCGAGTTCTGGCAGCTTCAGAACGAGTGGATTAAGGAGATACTGCTTGATGCGCTCAAATGAAAGCTGACATTCTGATCCCCATTCAAATTTTACTCATTTTCTTAACAGGTGATTGAAAGGTTCACATCTCATGGCTAAATTAAAGATGAACCGTCAAATAGACTGAATGCGCCCTTGGAGGCTTCGCAGCCCTTTGAGATTAGTCGGAGGTGGCATATCGATGATCACTTTTGCTTTAGTAGGATCCACCTCTATTCCTTTCTTGCTGATCATGAAACCGAGCAATTTACCTGATTCTACTACAAAAACACATTTCTGAGGATTAAGTCTCAATTTGTAAAGAATGAGTCTTTCAAAGACTTGTCTAAGGGCATCGAGGTGATCTTCCTCTTCTTTAGACTTGACCAATATATCATCCACATAGGCGTCCATGTTTTTATGCATCTGATCATAAAAAATAACGGCCATTGCCCTCTGATAGGTTGCTCTGACATTTTTGAGCCCGAATGGCATGACTGTATAGCAAAAGGTTCCCTATGGTGTGGTAAAGGAAGTTTTTGACTGATCCCGAGTGGCCAGCTTGATTAAAGATTTTCCTTTGAGATTCGAGTTCTGACTCGAACTACCAATTCTCCTTTAAGATTCGAGTTTCGACTCTGAAGTTTTCAATTTCCTTTGAGATTCGAGCCCTGACTCAAACTTTTCAGCTTTTCTTTGAAGATTTGAGTTTTAACTCGAGTTTTCTTTCCTTCAAAATATGAATTTTCCAGTTTTCCTTTGAGATTCAAACCCTGACTCGAACTTTCCAGCTTTCCTTTGAAGATTTGAGTTTCAACTCAAATTTTCTTTCCTTCAAAATCTGAGTTTGTCTAGTTTTCCTTTGAAGATTTGGGTTTTGACCCGAGTTTTCTCTTCTTAAAAACCAAACTTTCTAGCTTTCCTTTAAAGACTCGAGTTTTGACTCAAATTTTCCAGCTTTCCTTGCAGAATCCGAGTTCTGATTCAGATGTTCTTTCAAAACCAACTTCTGAGTTGGGCTTACCTTTAAAATCCAGTGTTTTCATTGGTCAGGATTTTAAAATCCAGTGTTTTCACTGGTCGGGATTTCAAAATCTAGTGTTTTCACTGGTCGGGATTACCAAAATCTAGTGTTTTCACTGGTTGGGATTTTAAAATCTCACTTTCACATCATTCCTTTTAAATTTCAGCTCAAGGCCCCATCAAGATTGATATTGAGTAATTATTTCACAAAGGATTCTCGAACACTTTGCCAATTTGCTTAAAAACATTTGCTGATTCCAATATTTTACTACACAAAAGAATCAACTCAGATTACCTTTAGTATTTTTTCCAAAAGGGTGAAGCTTTTGTGAAGAAAGACTCAAAATTCAGATTTCCTGTTGGTCAACCAAAAGGATTCATAAAAATTCTTGATATGGTTAGCAATGAGAATTCAATGATATCAAAAAGCCATAAGTGATTGATATTGATTGCAGCTATGGCATATTTTTAAAGATCATTCTTGTGGTAATAAGGCAGCGAAAATATCCTGGGAGATAAAGAAAAAGAAATCCACTCAATTTCAATATCTCTTCAATTATCATTAAGTTGAAGACTGATGGATGAGTCAGACCCCCGCCATCAAAGAAGACTCGGATCATCTCCAAGTTGAAGGAGCATGTGACGTGTCCTTCAAGAGAAAGTTCAAACCATCATCAAGTTGAAGACTGATGTAATGAACCTCCCGCCAATACCTAAATGATATTTAGTCAATGCTATCATCAAAAAAAAAATTCAATCAAAGAGACTATTATCAATCTTATTCTCAGAACCAATGAAGACTCAGATCATCTCCAAGTTGAAGGAGTTTGTGACATGTCCTTCTAGAGAAAATTAGAGCATCTCCAAGTTGAAGGTTGATGTGATGGAATTCTTGCCAAACCCCAATAAAGCTCAAATTCTATGTCTCAAAAAGAGTGTAAAAAGATCATGGGTAAATCCCAGATATCAAGCTGCCAAAACTGTCAAGAATCGTCTTTATTCATGTGAAAGTCTTTTATCAATATCCTTTCCACCCAATTGCTTTTATGATGTTGAGAGCAAATTTCTTTTCTTCTCATATCAAGGAAACAGATAGCTTCCTTAAAGAAACCCGACAACAATAATGTGACCTTGATTCTGGATTCTACAGAGTTAGCCCAGTTGGAGGTAATACTCTAGGTAGAAGAGGGAATATCTTTTAAACAAATGTGCTTACTTTCAATTACTTTGAATCAAGTGCAATTTTTATCATTTTGACAATATTTTCTAGCTTTCCTGATATGAAATAAGAACTTGATATCCATTTTGATACATCCTGGTGTAGCATTTTCATTCTTTTGCATAGTCGAAAGAGTTGCCTTTCCCTCTTTCGTGGAGTTGCCTTATTCATCTTTCGCATTGTCGAAAGAATCGCCCAACTTCTTTGGATTGCCTTATTCGTCTTTCGCATTGTCGAAAGAATCGTCCTGCTCCTTTGGATCACCTTATTTGTCTTTTGTATTGTCAAAAGAATCGTCTGATTCCTCTGAATTGCCTTATTCATCTTTCGCATTGTCGAAAGAATTGCCCTGCTCCTTTGAATCACCTTATTCATCTTTCGCATTGATGAAAGAATCGTCCTGCTCCTCTGGATTGCCTTATTCGTCTTTCGCGTTGTCGAAAGAATCGCACTGCTCCTCTGGATCTTCTTATTCATCTTTCGCATTGTCGTAAGAATCACCCTGCTCCTTTGGATCGCCCTATTCATCTTTTGCATTGTCAAAAGAATCGCTCTGCTCCTTTGGATCGCCTTATTCATCTTTCGCATTATCGAAAGAATTGCCTTGCTCCTCTGGATCGTCTTATTCATCTTTCGCATTGTTGAAAGAATCGCCCTGCTCCTTTGGATCGCCTTATTCGTCTTTCACGTTGTCGAAAGAATTGCCGAGCTCCTCTGGATCGCCTTATTTGTCTTTCACGTTGTCGAAAGAAACGCCCTGCTCCTTTGGATTGCTTTATTCATCTTTCACATTGTCGAAAGAATCGCCCTGCTCCTTTCGATCGCCTTATTCGCCTTTTGATCATGCATATATTTTAGAGATTTTTCATATAAAAATATGCATGATTCCATGAGAAAATGATTTAAAAACCAAATTTTATGTTAGTTTCGAGTAAATGTGCTAAAATGATTTAAAAATAGAAAATGCATGAAAAATAGTTTTATTTTACATTTTAATGCCTATTTTAGTGTTTGACATAATTGTAGTAGTTTAGTTTTTGAAAATCATAAAAAAATTAGAGTTAAAATAGACTTAGTTTTGTATTTTCTAAAACATAGTCATTTTGAGTTGTTTTGTAAATAACTTTTTAAAGAGAAGTTTTTGAAATGCAATTTTACAAAGAAGAGGGAGTTATGGAGAAAAGTTCAAATCTTTAAATATGATACGTAGAGGGAAGAGAGGCTTGTCTTCTCTCTTTTGCCCAAGCCTTCTCTTCTTCCCCTTCTTCTCCACCTCTTTTTGCCTCTTCTTCTCCTTCTCCCTATTTTCCCTTCTTTTTCTCATCTTCTTTCCGGTGGAGAATTCCGAAAATGGCTGAAGCAAGAGAGAGGATTCCAAATTCTTTTCTCAACCAAAACTGTAAGTTCTCTCTTTCTCTCTCCTTCTTCCCTCTTCTCTTCTTTGTTCCTTATTCTTTCTTCTTTTTGATATCACGTAGTGTTTAGATCATTTTCTTTATGCATTATATCTTGTTTTTCAGGAGCATACATTACATAGTTTTTCATTGATAGTAGAGTAAATACTTTAGGATCTAGCATCATTTCTGCAAAGTAGTAGTAGCAGCAATTCAGTTTTTGCAAAAGCCTCAGCATAAACATTAGCAGAGGTAAATAGTTGGAATTTGATCATCTGATGGTTTTGGAAAAGAATAGTTGATCATCTGATCAACTAGTAATTGAAGTCGGATGATTAAATATCTAGATCGGATGGATCGACTATCTGAAGTCTGATCAATCAAAGGTTTAAATTGATCAAACTTGCTGTATTGAAATGTTTACTGTTTTCAACAATGAAATGAGGAAATACGATTGAACTATCTACTGCTCATATCAATTATTGTTTTCAAAGAGAATTGGATCTGATTTTTAAATCAATCGGAAGTTTGGATCAATTGCCTCTGTTGGAATAGGATCTGCCGGACCTGTGTTTTTTTTATAGATCGGACAGATGACATCGCCGGAACTTCTCCTCAGCCTGCCGTGAGATTCTAGATCTGCAAGAAAAAAAATCTGCTGGAATCTGCCAGTGCCTCTTCCAGTGCTTCTTCTGTTGTTCTTCTGTCGGAATCCCCTTTGTAACGCCTAAATCCATCGATAGATTCTCTAATATCGACCGATCAGAGGAGGTCTGGATTGAAATCCAGCCTGTCGGAATACTAATCTGGTGATGCTCCTGCCTGAATGAACTTCTCTTGCCAGAATCTCCTGATTTAACTGGAACAACTTCACGATTACTGTGAAGAGGTGAATCCGGTGGTTTCATTCTTGAGCCACTGTGAAATGTATTTCACGATTGTTATCCCCTACTTTATCTGGAATTAAATTTCATTTCACGAGTGTTATTTCAAACCGATTCTATTGAAGTTTCTGGTAAATGTGAGTGTTGTTTAAAAATTCAAATGAGTATTGAAAAAAATTGATTTCAATGTGAGTGTTAGAGAAACTGATTTGTAATTAGTTTGATTACTGGAATGTTTTTCCGGTGACTGAATTTTTTTTTCTTTGATTGTTTTCTTTAGT
Organism: Nuphar pumila; assembly: GCF_984573655.1. Lineage (NCBI taxonomy): Eukaryota > Viridiplantae > Streptophyta > Magnoliopsida > Nymphaeales > Nymphaeaceae > Nuphar > Nuphar pumila. The sequence goes on along the minus strand of NC_143259.1, from coordinate 67,724,219 downwards.
GATCGAGTGTTTGAAATTAGATTGAAGATTGTGCTTGATAGCTCTCTGTTGGCTGTCACTGATTTCTGATAGCCATCCATTGAAGTTAATGTAGTTGATCTTTGTAATGTTGACCTGTAAATGGTGATTGAATTCCAGCAGTGATTGAAGAACTGGATTTATTCCAGCCGGTTATGAATAGTGAATTCCTATAGTCTGAAATTCCCTAAGTAAGACAAATTACATTCATTTGAAAATTCGGTGGATGTTTGCAACTTGAGAGTTTGATTTTCAATGTGATTTGGATGCTTGAAATACAAAGTATGTTGAATGATTTAACTATGATTTTTCATTGTTGAAATTGCTGTTGCTAACTGTTTTAATCAAATTAGTTAAGTGATTAGTTAAGTAATGAGTTCGTTGTTAATTGTTTTGTAATTAGCTTAGTTAACTGATTAGCATATCTTTGTTTGTAATGTAGATTTCTTTCATGCTATATTTTAGTTTTTTTAGTATTAGTAATTAGTTAATTAGTATGTTCTGTTTAGTATATTTTCTACTTCTTTCTCTTGTACTGCTCGTGTCCTTTTGATTTGTGCAGGATCGCACAGGAGTGGAGCGGAAGTGATTACACGACACACGAAGTGCAAGAATAGAAGAATTTTTACTTTTCAGTTTAAAATTAGGAATTTAATTGGGTTTGTAAATATTGCACTTTACGCCCTCTGCGAAGGGTATTCATTTGTTGTAATAGTTAGTTGTTTTTACTCTTCTTGAACATTTTACATTTCAAATAATTCGGCAATAAAGAATAGGTTAGATTTGTGTACTTGAATACGATATATTCCCGTTCCCTGAGTTCGACCCGGTCTCATCCACTAGTGAGAACCGGTTTTTATTATTTGATGTCTGGTTTTCACATGTTTTACATTTAAAAATCTTTTCAAAATTACAATGATTTAAAAGAAGACATCACCTTTCACATTGTCGAAAGAATCGCCCTGCTCCTTTGGATCGCCTTATTCATCTTTTGCATTGTCAAAAGAATGCCCTTGCTCCTCTGGATTGCCTTATTTATCTTTCACATTGTCGAAAGAATCGCTCTGCTCCTTTGGATCGCCTTATTCAACTTTTGCATTGTCGAAAGAATCGCTCTACTCCTCTGGATTTCCTTATTCATCTTGCATGTTGTTGAAATAATCGCCCTGCTCGTCTAGATTGCCTTATTCGTCTTTCGCATTGTCAAAAGAATCGCCTTGCTCCTTTGGATCACCTTATTCGTCTTTCGCATTGTCGAAAGAATTGCCCAGATTATTTGGATCACCTTATTTGTTTTTTGCATTGTCAAAAGAATCACCTTGCTCCTCTGGATTGCCTTATTCATCTTTCGCATTATCGAAAAAATCGCCTTGCTCCTTTGGATTGCCTTATTCGTCTTTCACATTGTCGAAAGAATCGCCCTGCTCCTCTGGATCACCTTATTCATCTTTCGTGTTGCTGAAAGAATCGCCCTGCTTCTTTGGATTGCCTTATTCATCTTTCACATTATCGAAAGAATCGCCCTGCTCCTCTGGATTGCCTTATTGGTCTTTCACATCATCGAAAGAATTGCCTTGCTCCTCTGGATTGCCTTATTCATCTTTTGCGTCATCGAAAGAATCACCCTACTCCTCTAGATTGTCGTATTTATCTTTTGCGTTGTCGAAAGAATCGTCCTGCTCCTCTGGATCGCCTTATTCATCTTTCGCATTGTCGAAAGAATCGCCCTGCTCCTTTGGATCGCCGTATTCATCTTTCGCATTGCCGAAAGAATCGTCCTGCTTCTTTGGATCACTTTATTTGTCTTTCTCATTGTCGAAAGAATCACCCTACTCCTTTGGATCACCTTATTTGTCTTTCGCATCGTCGAAAGAATCGCCCTGCTCCTCTGGATTGCCTTATTCGTCTTTTGCATCGTCAAAAGAATCACCCTACTCCTCTGGATTGCCTTATTCATCTTTCATGTTGTCGAAAGAATCTTCGTTCTCCTCTGGATTGCCTTATTCGTCTTTCATGTTGTCGAAAGAATCACCCTGCTCCTTTGGATCGCCTTATCTGTCTTTCGCGTTGCCAAAAGAATCGCCTTGCTTCTTTGGATCGCCTTATTCGTCTTTCACATTGTCGAAAGAATCACCGTGCTCCTTTAGATTGCCTTATTCATCTTTTGTGTCGTCGAAAGAATCTCCCTGCTCCTCTGGATTGCCTTATTCGTCTTTCGCGTTGTCGAAAGAATCGCCCTGCTCCTCTGGATTGCCTTATTCATCTTTCGCGTCGTCGAAAGAATCGCCCTGCTCCTCTGGATTGCCTTATTCATCTTTCATGTTGTCAAAAGAATCGCCCTACTTCTTTGGATCTCCGTATTCGTCTTTCGCGTCATCAAAAGAATCACACTGCTCCTCTAGATTGCCTTATTCATCTTTCGCGTCGTCGAAAGAATCGCCTTGCTCCTCTGGATTACCTTATTCATCTTTCGCATTGTCAAAAGAACTGCCTCATTTTGCCTTATTCGTCTTTCGCATTGTCGAAAGAATTGCCTTATATTTCCCTATTCATCTTTCGCGTTGTCAAAAGAATTGCCTCTACATTGCCCTGTTCGTCCTTCACATTATTAAAAGAATCACCTTACTCCTCTTTGAGAGAGTTGCCTTATTCATCTATTCACACGGATAAATTTTCACCTTATACTTCTTCGAAAAAATTGCCTTATTCATCTTCCAAGTTGCCTCCTGCTACCTCACTTTCCTTATTTTTGTAACCCCTTTCGGATCCTTCGTGCAAAATCCGGAAGTCCCATCATGGTCTTCCCCATTCTCATGAGGAATCCATATTCTCCATTCCCCTTTCAGGTTAAGGGCTAAACCTGAACCTCATTTTATGAGGTGTTTCCTTTCCATTCAAGTAAGGGTAAATCCTGAGCCTTGTTTTGACGTGGTATTTCTTCTAGTCCCATCATGGTTTTTCCAGTCCTGGCAAGGAATCCATATTTTCCATATCCATTCAGGTAAGGATTGTACCTGAGCCTCATCTCATGAGGTATTTTTAAAAAATGTCCCATCATTGTTTTCATCATTCTGACGAGGAATCCATATATTTCATTCCCATTCAGGTAAGGGTTAAAACCTGAATTTTGTTCTAACATATTGTCGTCCCATCCAGGTTAAGGGCTAAACCTGAATATTTTCAAAAGCTTATCTTTGTCTCAGCCATGAGACTTCATCAAAATCTTTCTTTGTTGCAAGTTTGAGATATTCACCCAAAAGTCCCATCACGATTTCATAATCTAGTTTTTACAGGTAGGGATTTCAAAATCCAGTTTTCACTGGTCGGAATTTCAAAATCTAGTTTACAACTGGTCGGGATTTCAAAATCCAGTTTATACAACTGGTCAGGATTTCCTCAATTCCATTTATCCAATTATTTCATTCTCAAGGATTTCATCATTTTTAAAGCCGTTTAATATAAGGTGCTAAACCTGAAAATCGTTTTCACAAAACCAATTCTTCCACACCCAGTTCAGATTTTCCTGACTGGGGCATTTTATTTTTGAAATTTGGTGTGTTTTTCTTTGCCACTAAGCTCAGCTTTCAACCGGCTTAGCAGCAAAGTGGGGCATCTTTGAACACCCCAAATTTTTCAAAATTTCAAAAATTTTCTTTTTGCCCCTAGCCCCATCTTCTGAATAATTGGGTCAACTTCGGATCAAATTCTAATCATTTCTCATATTCATTTGGAGATCCAAAATACCATTTTATCTTTGGTGCTTGACTCAACCTCAGATCCAGATCAAATATCCAAATCCAATTTTGAGCTAGATTCCCTTGTTTTCAAAATTAAAAAATACAAAATCAATTTTTTGAATAGCTCAAACATTTCATCCAGATTTGATATCCATTTGGATCCACTCCTCTCTTTTCCTCAATTCAAGATCCAAACTCGAATATCTATTCAAAATCTTGGATTTAGATCCATTTTTTAAACTCAATTTCTAAAATTAATTTTGTTATTTCAGAAAACTCTTTTTCAAAAAATCCTTAAATTTTAAAACAAAAATATTTTATAAAATTTCTTAAAAGCCTCATCTGGATACTCTCTCTTAAATTTTTAAGATTTTTTTTCCTTCAAAAAACTTAAAAAGAAAAATTTTCAGAAAGTAGTTCGTCCATCTTCTTGAAAAAAATCTTATTATAACCCTCCTTTTGAAAAAATTCTTGTTACAACCAGCTTTTTAAAAAAATTTAGAAAAATGAAGGACCCGTTTTGAAATCTTCCTAACGGCCTTCTGTTATAAAAATAGCCGCAGGGTCGATCGACTCTTCATCCGTTCTCACCCTTCCATCTCTTGCATGATCTCTCTTCCCCTTCCCCTTCTCTTTCCTTTTTTTTCTCTCCCTCTCGTTCATCCCCATTTTTCCCTTTTTCTCAATTAGTGAAGGAGATCTGTCCAGCCTTCAACAACCTTCAGAAAAGAGCTTCTCTCCTCCCCATCAACTCACGGTAAGTAGCATATCCCCTCCCCTTTTTCTCTATTCCTTTTCACCTTATTCTCTCTGATTCTTCACGATTTTTCCCTTTTCTTATTTCACTGTTTACCAAAAGCATTCTTGTATCATTGATCTGCCTATAGCAGCCTTGATGCTACATATTGCAACAGTATCATTGCCTCTATTTTGATGCTTACTGCATTTGAGGCTACAACAAATTGCATAGTTTATTCTCATCACGTATTGCTTTCATTTTCCTGCTGGTTCTCTGTTTAATTTTCGATCTATTGTTTGAACACATTTGTTCATCGTGTTTCTTTTCATTCCCTGTTGCATTTTTTTTATATATGAAGCAATAATAGATATATTATGTTAGATTTTCTCTGATGTTTTCTCGCATAACATCTGCTCCTCCTGAAGTATTGCGAAGAGATTCATCAAGATATCCCCCCTTTTGTATGGCTGATACAAAAAATTTTAGTGGTTTCATCATGAATACAACAATCGATGTGCAGACTATTGAATATTCTGCAACAAAACCATATGCGCTCCATCGTAAGATCAATTGCTTTGGTTCATCATGAATCGCCCCACTAATTCTTTGTGAAATCAGCTATTGATCCACTAATAAAATCATCCGATGCTAAAATTTTTGATATAGTATTTGTGCATCAATCGATTTCAACATCAATATCTACCCTACGCTTCATGTTTTCATAAGCACTGGCATTGATTTTGTTTTTTCATTCACATTGCACTATTGCTGGGTTCACGACATCAATCTTCTGTCCATCCAATATTCTGCATCACACATTTCTTGTTCATCACATCTATTACCATTCAGCGTCTCATATCACGGCATGCACAATATTGTATTCACTGGATTTAGCAATCCAGTAAAAGGAAATCACCCCAATCCAACGTCTGTCTCACTGGATCCATAGTGAGCTCCAGATGTGAAGTTTGTTTTTCTTTATCAGGTATGGGTTGTGTGTGAATTACACCATCTCTATATATTGCATATTGTGTGGATTTTCACACAGAACACATCAGTCCCATGCTCTCTGCTGAAATGTAAAGATACAAACCAAAAATGTTCTAAGATGCAGTATTCTCTAAAACTGACATGCTTATGCTTGGTGCTTGTCTTTCTAGGATTTCTTCATCCATGCCTATATATATCTCTGCACTGCCGAATGGATTATACCATCTTTCATAGGAAAAACAGTTCATGTGCATCTTTGCTTCCCATATGCATTTTGTCACTCATTATTTGTTGCCTTGTTCTTTTCGTTTGATGCTGGTTCTTTTATCTAGGACATTACTTTGAACATTTGCATTGAGTTTGATTCTGAGAACAGTGGTTTCTTTGCTCATACTAAGATGCTTAGGCATTAGGCATCGCTGTTATTGTATAAACTTCATCGTGTTTTCTGTTGCTTGTTGGTGCAGTCGTGTTCAATCATGTCTTTGCTTCATGGTTATGTCTCTTACAGACATAAAATGGAACGGTATTCATGATACTGCCTTTTTCATTTGTTACATATTGTCTGGCGTGTACTAAATTATCAATCCTATAGTATATTATAGCCTTGATCAATCTGTTGGACCTTCAATGCTTCATGTGGTGGTCAACTGGTCGTTTGGGTGATGCAACTGGCATCTTACCCAAGTTTCTAATTTTGTAGAAGTTGTACGCTTGTAGTCTTATCGAGTTCTTTCTTCTTTTTAACCATAGCCAGTTAAAGGTCATTCATATTATATATGACTGGCCCAAACATGCTCAATAACCCACTTGATTCAGTCATTTGGCTCTCCTGTAGCAGACATATCAAATCGACTCACACAAATCATCCTGTTGTGGCTAAGGATGGTTCATCAATTGGTTGTGCAAGAATCACCTTGATTTGCTGTAGAATCATCTTGATTCACTGTAAAAATTGCCCTCAAGATGCGAGTTCCAGATTGTTCTTGAGTTCTGAGTGATATCCTATTATTCTTTTTCCATTTGTTGTGGCTTTGGTTTTTGTTTGGGGTCTTATGTGGTCTTAGTGAAAACATGGTCTTATATGATTCTCAGTTGCTACCCCCTACAGAGAAACTTTTTTTTTTGAGCTAAAGAAGGAGATTCATGGAAACTTGCTAATGGTAGGCTGGTTCCTCTGGTCTTAATGCTAAATTCTCATTTTATGGGGCATAAATGTTCTTCTTTGTCTCAGATTGAATATGTTTTCAGATCTCAGTAGAGGAGTTCATGAAAAACCTAGGGCGACTTTAGTATTTTCAGGATATCAACCTTTCCCACTTTTCTTTTAAAGTTTCTCTTTTTATCCAAAAACTTGTTTTAGTCCTATTTCTTCTAAAGTCTGGTGTTCGGGTGATCTGGTTTTGGACTGCAATGGGACTTCTTTCCCTGGTGTTAGGTCCCATGTTGATGGTTTTTGTTGGTAGGACTGGTGTTAATTGGGGAACCCAATCTTCCCACGCTTTGGCTTCCCAGATTGGGGTGAGGCTGTTGAAAGATAATGGGTTCAAGGAAGTTAAGCTATTTGATGCAGACTCTAAAGCTTTGATGGCATTGGGGAAATACTGGGATAAAAAAATATGGTTGGTATTTGTAAACACCCCAAATTTTTCAAATCCGTTTCGGACACCTCCTTTTATAGATGCCAAACCCCCTTTTGTATTCCTGATTCATTCAGGAGTATATTTGAATCAATTCGTGATCTCGAGTTCATCTGATATCCGAGATCCAACTTCATTTCTTAAGTTTTGGTCTAATATCCAAGATATGTTTCCAAGTTTGATCCAATATCCAAATCCGAACTCCATCATAAGCGTGGATTTTTCATTTTTATAAATTCATTCCCAAGGTTCGAACCCAATTTGAACCAATTTTTTTCATGTTGGTCTGCAATCCAGATCCAAATCTAGTTTTTATTCAAAACCTCAGATTCAGATCCTTTTCCAAATTCAATTTTTGCCCTAATTTTAAAGATTAATTCTTAAATTTGAAATTCAAGTCCATCATTTTGCAAAAATCTTTTAAAAATACCATAGATCTAATTCATAATTCAATTTGGATTTCAAAATACCAAGATGGATCCAGATCCAGTTTCAAAATCCAATCTTTTATCCCCAATTAAAAAAAAAATTCTTGAATTTCAATCCTAAATTCAATACTTTTGCACAATTTCTTAAAATTCAATCTAGATCCGGTTTTGACTCAATTTGGATTCGAAAAACAAATTGGATTCGAAAAACAAATTGGATCTCGGATCCAATTGAGATCCGTTATTTTCAAAATCCTCCCTTTTTATTCATATTTTATTTAACTTGGATTTTTAAACCTATTAAAATCATAAAAGGAAAAAAATACATTTTTAAAGAGAGGTCGCCGCCTCAGCCCTAGACCCTCTAGAAAAGGAGGAAAAAAAGGAGGAAAAGAAGGAAGGAAAGAAGGAGGAAAACGAGCAGAAAAGGAAGAAACGAAGGAGGAAAAGAAGGAAGAAAATAAGCAGGAAAGGAGGAAAAGAAACAAAAAGAAGAATAAGAAGAGGAAGGAAAGAAGAAGGGATCAAAAATCGAAAATCAGTGATCAGTGGTCAGCAGTCTCTCTCCCTCTCTCTCTCTATCTCCCCTTCTTGCTTGGAGTTTACAAAATTTGGAGAAGCTTCTGACCCTCTCTTTCAGACCCCTTCAGCCAAAATGAGTGCTCCTCTTCTATTCCTGTGATCATCGCAAAATTTTTTCTTCTATTGTATTTTTCTCTCTTCCTTCTCTTTCCCTATCTAACCTTTATTTCCTCCTTTTTGAGGGGAGAAAAATAAAAGACAGAAAAAAAGAGAGAAGAGAAAAGAAAAGAAAGAAGAGAGAGAGGAAATCTTCTGCGAAGGTCTCACTTGACCTTAATTTTGAAGATATTCAAGAAAATGACTCGCCTCCGTTTTGAAATATTTGTAGGAAAATCGGGAGATGGGATTCGCTCGTCAGTACGAGATTCGACCATTCCTGTCGCCTTTACCAGGGGTAATCGAACCAAGGGTCGAATTTTATGCCTTTTTGCTTTGCTAAAAGATTATCTAAGAATTTATTCAAAACCTAAATGCACAAAGAATCATGCTTGTGCGATGCAAGAATGTATGCTCCTTTTGAAAAATGATTTAGAAATCCCCAAGTGCTTTCTGAGATGAATATGATAATGGAGTGAAGAAATGGTTTCTAATTTAGAACATAAGACTTAAAGTTCTAAGTTTTTGGAAAAATCAGAGTTTGGAAAAATAAATCTGGACTTTGAAAGGAATGATTTTGAAGTCGAAATAAAGGGAGAAGGAAATTACAAAGTCATAAATGGACTTTGGATTCAGAATTTTGAATCTGGATTTAGGAAAGGAAATGAATACTTGAAATGGATAAGAATTCTATATTTGAAGCTCGAAATCAGAATGAGATTTGAGAAATCCAAGTTGAATTTGAAAAATAGAATTGGATTTGAGAAATCTAGATGGGATATGAAAATGGAATTGGTTTTTAGAATTTGGGAATCAAGATAAACTTGGATTTGGAATCTGGCATCTCAAATAGATTTGGATCTGAAGTCTAAGATCCAAGATGGAACTGGATTCTGGATCCTAAATAGAATTTGGATTCAAGATCTGGAATCCAAGCTGGAATGGGATTCTGGAATTGAATCCAAGATTCAGAATGGAATTTCGATCTAAAGTCTGAGATCCAAGATGGAGATTGCACTTGAAAATCTGGATCCAAGTTGGGATTAGGATCTAACTTTTGATTTTTGGATTTTGAAAGTACAAATGGGACTTTTGAGGATGGATCTGGGTTTTGAAAACCCAGATTGAATTTAAAACTTAGAAAGATTTAAATTTTTGAGATTCAGAATCAATCTCAAACTTTGAATTTGAAGGTAAGAAAATAAACTTGATTTTGAATGAATCAGAAACTTCAAAGTTTAATCTGAAGTTTGAATTGTAATTGAATTGGAAATTGAAGTTTTGAATCTAAATTGGAAATTTCAAAGTCAATTTGGACTTTGAAATTGAATTTTGAATCTTGAAAATGAGATAGAATTTGGATTTGAAATAGAAACTTAAAGAAAGATATTCAAAATCACTTGGGTTTTTGAAAAAGAATTTGGAAAATATGATGCAATTCTATCCTAAATGATGAATGAATTTAAAGAATTTGAAATTTGGATTTTGAAAATCATATTTCATTCTTTAAATGAATGTAAATAAGATTAATTATATAATACACTCCTGACTATGGTCGTTGAATGTATTATAAAATAATCACATTTAAATTCAGGTGAAGAATCAAACATATTTTGGTACTTTTATAGAGTTTAGAATGAAATTAATTCTCAATATATCCTCACTACGGCCATTGATATATATATATATATATATATATATATATATAATGAATTAATTTTAAACTAAACACTAATAAAAGAGGAAAATATTTAGAAAAATATGATGATTTTTGAAAAAGGGTCCAGTGTGGATCCAATGTTATTCTATAAAAGATGAAAATACTAAGTCTTGTTCACATCCAGACTGTGACCATTGATGTAAATCATCAACTTAGAATTAATCATCCTTTATAAAATGGTGCACGTGTCATTCGTGTGCCCATTTGTGAATTCTTGGGAAATAAGATAAAAATGATATGAAACAAATAATTTATATGCTCATACATTCTATTTTATGCTTGAAAAGATAAGATTCTCATTAATATCTGATTATTACAACCTTGAAATTGAATTTAAAATCCTAATCTAAGAAGGAAATCAACATTTCTAGAGATTTCTGCAAGAAAGAAGAGTTAGCATCAAGCCAAGATAAAAGAAATTGAAGAAATTAGTTTGAAATGTAAATGTAGATGATTATGCTAATTCTATAGTAAGATGTCGTATCATGCTAAAAGAAAGATACACATGGCATATTATGAGAAAGTGTATATATATATATATGTATACATACATATATGTATACATACATATATGTATATATAGGCAATGCCATAAGCAAACAAAAGCCTATACGTGAGAGGGTATATGCAATGAATAAAAGCAAGAGCCAGGATGATCCAAGGTAAGCCATCATGAAACGTGGTAGTTCCTGATGAACAACCATAGAAAGGAATAGATACGGTGGTTCATTGTGAACCACCGTGAAATATGGCAGCTATGGTAGTTCTTGATGAACTACCGTAAAGGAAAGGAGACACAGTGGTTCAATGTGAACCACTGTGAAAATACAACAGCCATGGTAGTTCTTTGCTGAACTACCGTAGAAGAAAGGAGAAACAGTGGTTCATTGTGAATCACTGTGAAATACAACAGCTATGGTAGTTCTTTGCTGAACTACCATAGAAGAAAAGAGAAATAGTGGTTCATTGTGAACCACTGTGAAAATACAACAGCTATGGTAGTTTTTTGCCGAACTACCATAGAAGAAAAGAGAAACAGTGGTTCATTGTGAACCATTGTGAAAATACAATAGCCATGGTAGTTCTTTGCTGAACTACCATAGAAGAAAGGAGAAACAATGGTTCATTGTGAATCACTGTGAAATACAACAGCTATGGTAGTTCTTTGTTGAACTACCATAGAAGAAAGGAGAAATAGTGGATCATTGTGAACCACTGTGAAAATACAACAGCTATGGTAGTTCTTTGCCAAACTACCATAGAATAAAAGAGAAACAGTGGTTCATTGTGAACCACTGTGAAAATACAACAGCTTTGGTAGTTTTTTGTCGAACTACCATAGAAGAAAAGAGAAACAATGGTTCATTGTGAACCACTGTGAAAATACAACAGCCATGGTAGTTCTTTGTTGAACTACCATAGAAGAAAGGAGAAACAGTGGTTCATTGTGAATCACTGTGAAATACAACAGCTATGGTAGTTCTTTGCTGAACTACCATAGAAGAAAAGGGGATGAACTACTGTGAAAACACAGCAGTGAGAAATATTAAGAGGAAATTCATGTAGAATATCCATAAATGACACCATGAAAGCGAACTAAAGATCTAAAAAAAATGTGCAAGTCTGCATATTAATATAAGCATCATACACGAATTTTGTTTGTATCTCATAATAAAAAAAAATGTTAGGGAAAACAAAGTAGTGCAGCATGACTGTTAATGTGCCAATTTGGAGTAGGTATACCTACTACAACATCGTACCACTAGATACATAATAAAAAAAAGAAAGATCGACATTACCTGTATAAAGCTTGTAATGTAGATTACATTATGCAAATTCCTTTTGTCCCAAAAAGACATACCCATGGACTCCATCAGTGCTCATATCGAAAACACTATCCAGCAACTCCCCATCATCACCACAGGATGGCGTGGCCATCACAGTGAGTTGTTGATATAGTCACCCATAGACACATTACCTCTCTGACGAAGTCCCCATCTCAGCTCATATTTGGGTTTGAGGTTCTTGTCTTCTCAATGGCAAGTATTTTAGATAACAACAACAACTAATTTATCAAGGTAATTCTGGTTTCTGCTTCTATCAATGACTATGGCCAAGAACCAAAGATGGTTAACGCAATCAACATGTTATAAATATAGACAGGCCAAGAACTAAAGATGGTTAACGCAATCAGCATGTTATAACTATAGACAGGCCCAAAACTGAAGATGGTTAACGCAATCAGCATGTTATAACTATAGACAAGCCCAGAACTGAAGATACACGGTTTCCTTTAGCATCATTAAGTAATCCTATGATGTGGTAGTTCAAGCAAAATCAGATGTTTTAGATTTATCACTTTCCCCAGACTTTACACCTAGTGAAACTTCATTAAAAAGAAAACCCTTTTCTTCTATATTAATTAGAAATGTCCTGGACAAGCACTATAAATAGGAGAAACAAAAGAACCTATTCTAACAAACCTCCAAGGGACGAAACTTCTAGAAAATTTCAGAAAGCCAGCACAGAAAATAAATTATGAACAATGCAAATATTTCAAGCTAAACCAGCAGCTTATTTCACTCACATTTGATGTTGATCAAAATGAACAGACTTTTGATATATCTAGTTCCAGTTATTTAAATGGCTACTGCACAAATATATTCCTTCAAAATCCTACTGTGTGAATTCGGAATTGACTAACCTGTTCTTGATGACATCCTTCTTTTTTTTTGTTACACAGGGAGTAAACCAATGAGAGCTATCTGAACATTTTCTGAACTATTCAACTGAATACTAACTTACCAGCACCTCTGTCGTTCAAACTTGCACAAGCGATCATGTTTGTACCTTTTTCCACAGGGAACAAAGACTGCAAATCACATCCGATAGCCAGATCTCCATGCCAATCCACGACACTGCCGTCCACGACCATCTTGAAATAATAAATCTGACGAACTCCTTTATGTCTTGGAACTGATTGTAGAGTATATGTAGTAGAGGCATATGTCATGATAATTTGACAGAATCGGATGCAATATCTAGGAATATTTTGGTTCCTTATGAGCTCAAGAAAGACCCTCATCGTTCCATTAATGTGTAAGATCAAAATGCAACCTAAACTATAACTTGCAAAGGGCACAGATCTAAAATAGCGTAGTTAGGAAAACAGATTCTGTAATGACCAGGTAAGCCTGCTGAAGGGTTTTATGCCTTTAGTAATTGTCGTCACCATCCTTTTCACATTTGATGCCTTGTTGATCGCTTCAACAAATTATTTGGACCCATATATCAGAAATATATAAAGAAAAGGGGCTTCTTCATCTTTCATTTCCAGGTCATGCTATGGCGAGCCATGCTTGTCTATACACCATCGGTTTGGGCAATATCCAAATTCCAGCATCTTGACTATGCCATGGGCAAAGTTTGCAATCTTCTGGGAAAGAGGAAGAGAACCTATTGAGGCTTTGGATGTATCGATCATTTGGAGAAGAGAAAAAAAAGAATGATTGACACCGATCTGAGGCTAGAGAGCCTGCAGATCCAGTGTTTAATCCACTAACCATAATGGATAATATAGCTTGAGATAGGTAAATCAAAGAAAACCAGAGGAAGACATCAATAAACTACAAAGCTCCAAGAAAATAGCTAAAATGGGGATGGTGTGATGCCATGTTGAGGATGAGACTGTGATGTTCTCACTGTAATAACATAAAACAAAAATCGAGACAAAAGAGGGGAATGAACAATGATGAAACTAAAATAGAAGATGAGAATATACAGATGCGATATAAAACTATAAACAACATCAAACTGAACATTCATAATATATGAAGATCGAGAAAATCTCAGAAGTAAAAACAAAAATTGTAGGAATACGGGGATTGCATTAATGTCGCAACACAGAGATCGGTAGTCTTAGAGGCAAAACCGACACCACGGGGATGCTCTTGGGGGACAGTAAAAGGAAAAATATGGCGGATGAAGGATTTTATAAAAATGAAAGGGAAATAATCGCTTACCATGAACCAATAGGGGATCCGGCTACAGAAGACAACCATCGTTCTTCCAATGTCCCCTTGATATAGCTTTTATTATTGTCGTTGAGGCTGAGGGGAATGATCCTTACAATGGCGATCGAGCTTTTGTTCATTGTTGCATAGTTAATCAGGATCGCCCGACGGAGCTTTTGCAATAGGATCGACCTCCCTGTTTGCAGTTGCGAGGCTTTGAAGCTTATGCAGATCAACTTTTGAATGATTCCTGATTCGATAGAGATTCAATTTGGGGAAGGAGCAAAAGGGCTTCCGATATATAGTAGTTATATTGGAACTGAGAGGGTCGATTAGACGAGGAATAACAGAGAGCAAAGGTGGTGAAGAAATCTTCTGTTGCAGTGCCAACCTTCCTTCTGTAATGTCCAAAAGAAGGAGGATAAGACGAGAAAACACATGAAGTGGAGGGGTGAGAACGGGTCAACTGGAGAGGGGATCTGCGATAGTTTATGTAGGGATGAGAAGAAGGGTTGAGAATGGAGGTTTGTTGGTGATGGAGGGTGGAAGTGAAAGGGGAGTTCGGTGATGGAGGGACGAAGGAGGTGCGATGGGAAAGATCCTTCTGGAAGAGGGTTTTCGAAAGAGAGAGAGAGAGAAGAGGCGCCATCCTCTTTTACGAAGAGTCTTCAAAGAAGCCCTAAAAAACAGATTTGCAAAAGGGGCCTCTTATTTTCAGGATTTTACAAAGAGGGGGCTCCCTTACGAGGTTTTCTAAAAAGTGATTCTTTATATATAAAAAAAATGATTTTCAAAAAAATGTTTTTGGAAAAGGATATTTTCAAAAAGGAGGTTTTCAAAACTATTTTTTTTCCTTTCTATTCTTTTATTTTTTATTTTATTTTTTTTGTTCTTTTCTTCATTTTCTATATATTTTTTTTTGGTATTTTTGAAAATAAAGTTCTAAAACTATGGTATTTCTAAAAGTTTTCAAATATTTACAAAAGAAGGCTTTTGAAATTTTGAGGTTTATCTTTTAGAATTTTCTTTAGAAAATGGGTTTACATCCAGATTTGAAGAAATATTCGAGGTTTAAACCTCGAACCGAGGAATATAGAGTTTCGAATCCCAATGCACACTGGATCGACTATCTGAGCATTTTAGAATTTATTTTGGGTATTTTTGTAAATTTTAACATGAAAATTGAATAGTGGGGCTCAGATTTGGATTTTAACCCTGGATCTGGATCCGAAATTGAATTTGGATATATCAATATGGGATTTGATCCAGAAAGTCTGAAGAATAACTGAAATTTAGTTTTGAAATTGCTTTGATTTTCTCAGAAAATGGGGGCCAGAGGCAAAAAGGACATTTTTACAAAACTTTGAAAAATTTGGGGTGTTCACAAATGCCCTTCTTTACTACTAAGCCAGTTGAAAGCCGAGCTTAGTGGCAAAGAAAACACTCCAAATTTTGAAAAAGCCCCAGTCAGCAGATCTGAATTGGGTGTGGAAGAATTATTTTGAAAATATGACTTCTCAGGCTTAAAACCTTATCCTGAATGGTTTTGGGGAGATGAAATCCTCGAAAATGATATGACTAGATAATAGAAATGAGAAAATTGTGATGAAACTTTGGGTGAAAATTTCGAAATGGTGGAAAATCAGAATTTTGATCCAGTCTTATGGGTGAGACAAGATACACTTTTTGGAATGATTCAGGTTTATCCCTTAACCTGGATGGGACAAAGATATATCAAGGTGAATTGAATGAGGAAAGGAATACATGAGAATCTTGATGGGGCATTTTTGGAAAATGCCTTATGAGATTATGCTTAAGTAGGATCCTATCCTGGATGGATATACAAAGTATGGATTCCTCGATGGGAAGAACCATGATGGGACTGCAAGAAAAACACCTCATCAAAACAAGGAATCTCGTTAGGACGAGACTCAGGTTTAATCCAAACCTAAAAACGGAAGATACCTCGCGAAGTGAGGTTCATGCTTAACCCTTGACCTGAAGGAGACGACCAAGATGGAATCCTCAAATGGAGAAGCCATGATGGGACCTTCGGAGTTTGGATGAACAAATCCGAAAGGGGTTTGCGAAAGGAGGAAAATGGGGTTCCCTAAAGCTTTGAAAAGGGGATGAAATGGGTGTCTCATTGCTGAGACTGAAATAGCTTTTGAAATCAATGACCTCTCACAGAAAATTCAGGTTTTGACCCTTAACCTGAGTGGGAACGACCATACGGATTTCTTGAATGAAGAAACTGTGATGGGACAGGAAGAGATATTTCAACTGAGTGAGGCAACTCTTCTGAAAGATATAAAAAACGCTAGGTTGCATCAAAATGAATATTGAATATTTATTTCATTCTTGGAATAGCTAGAAAATTTTGCCAATAAGATAAAATTGTAGTTGACTCAAACGCTTGAAAATGTGCATGTATGTGCAAAAGATATTCCCTCTTTTACCTAGAGTATTTCCTCCATCGAGGTTAACTCCTTGATTTTAAGAGTCAAATTCAAAATTTTAGCGCTGATAATTTTCTTCAAGGAAGCTATCCATTTCCTTGATATGAGAAGAGAAGAAATATTCTTAATTTCATAAAAGCAAGTAGTGAAGAGATATTGATAAAAGAATTTTGCATAAGAAAAGATGACTTCTAACAATTTTGGTAGTTTGATATCTGGGTGTTTTCCCATGGTGATCTTTTTGCACTCTTTCTGAGTCATTGAACTTTCTCGGGTTTTTACATCATCCTTCATTTGGATGTGTCCTGACTTTTCTCTCTTTTCAGGAAAGGGTACGTCACAAACTCCTTCATCTCGAAGATGTTTCGATCCTTCTTTTATCTTAGGAATTCTATTAATGATATTGGCTCAAAAAGGTCTTTAGATGATAGGAAAAATCAAATATCTTTTAGGGTTTGTCGGTAGGTTCATTACACTCGTCTTCATCTCGACGGTGATCTGAACTTTCCCTGCAAGGATCCTTCACAAACTCCTTCATCTCGGAGATGATCCAAATCTTCTTTGGCCCCGATGGTCTAGCTCGTCCATTCGTCTTCATCTCGACGATAGTTGAGAGATCCCTTTTGTGAATATTTGATTGCAACTTTAAAATGAATGTGAAGACATGGATTGATTGGATTCTTTTTATAACTCAAGATAATTCCACTGTCTGATTGTCAGAAAGTCGTCTTTAAACATGCGTCGTAACCATGATCAATATCAATTTGCTTCTGGCTTTTCAACATCATTGAATATTTCTTTCACAAACCATATCGAGGATATTTCTTTTATCCTTTTAGTTGATCAACAGGAAAAAGATTTGAATTTTATCCCTTTTTCGCAAAAAGTTTCACCTTTTTGGAAAGAATACTAGAGGTAATCTGAGATAATCCTTTTTATGCAGTGAGAATATTGGAATCAACAACTGTTTTTAGCAAATTGGCAAAGTTTTCATGAATTCTTTGTGAAACAATCACTCAATATAGATTTTGATGAGACCTTTAGTTGCAATCTTTGATTTTGGAAATACATGACCAGCAAAAGTTGAAACCTTTAAAATACCTGACCAGCAAAAGCTGGATCCTTTGAAATACATGACCAGCAAAAGTTGGATCCTTTGAAATACATGACCAGCAAAAGTTGGATCCTTTTGAAATACATGATCAGCAAAAGCTAGATCTTTTGGAAATACATGACCAGTAAAAGCTGGATCCTTTTGGAAATACATGACTAGCGAGTTGCTGGATCCTTTTGGAAATACATGACCAGCAAAAGCTGGATCCTTTTGAAAATACATGACCAGTAAAAGCTGGATCTTTTGGAAATACATGACCAGTAAAAGCTGGATCTTTTGGAAATACATGACCAGCGAGTTGCTGGATCCTTTTGGAAATACATGACCAGCAAAAGCTGGATCCTTTGGAAATACATGACCAGCAAAAGCTGAATCCTTTGGGAATACATGACCAACGAGTGTTGGATCTTTTGGAATACATCAAATTTTGGGAGTTTTAAGTCAGAACTTGAATTTTGTAGAATGAAAGACTTTGATTTAGAAGATTGAATTTAGAGAGCTACCGGTGCGAGGACCGGAAAAAAAAAATGGGCTCAATATATGATTGAAAAAGTTTGAGAAATAACTAGTGTGAAGACTGGGTTTTTAAATATGAGCTCGATTTTTCAAGAATTTAGAAAGCAAAGATTCTTTGGTAGAAATTCTGAATTCAATGGACCATCACATTTTAATTGCACGTGGTCTGCTTTCAGGATTTATCCCCTTATCCTGAATGGGGAAGGAAAGAGATACCTCGTTAGCAGGAGGCATCAAGTTTATCCCTTATCCTGAAAGGGTAAAGAAGGAATTGTAAAGAGAATAGTTCTGAAGCTTGAAATTTGGGATGGATCAACCAGAAGGCTGGATTTTGGAAGAAGATCCCACCTGGCAATTGGGGTTTTCGAAAAAGAAGAGATTCTGAGTTGGAACTCGTGTGTTTAAAAAGGAAGATGGAATATATAAAGGGGAGAACCCGAGTCGGAACCCGGGTGTTCAAGATAAAAAGATAAGAGAGAAATTTTGAGTTGGAAAACTCAAATTCGCGATGCAACGATTGGTCCCAACGTGAGCATTGGATCCAAAAGGAAGTCCTAGTCGGAACTCGAAACTTCAAACGAAAGAAAAGGAAGAGCCCGAGTGGGAACTCAGATCTTCAAAACAAAGGATAAAAGAAAATTTTTGAGTTTGAAAAATTCGAAATTTCGATGCAACGATTGGTTCCAACACGAGCATTGAATCCAAAAGGAAGTCCGAGTCGGAACTCGGAACTTCAAACGAAAGAAATAAAGGGGAAAGCCCAAGTGGGAACTCGGATCTTCAAAACAGAAAATAAAAGAGATTTTTGATTTGAAAAATTCGAAATTTCGACGCAACGATTAGTTCCAACGTGAGCATTGGATCCAAATGGAAGTCCTAGTCGGAACTCAGAACTTCAAACGAAAGAATAAAGGGAAAAGCCCAAGTAAGAACTCAAATCTTCAAAACAAAAGATAAAAGAGAAACCCGAGTTTTGAAAACTCGAATTTCTGAAGAAATGGTCGGTTCCAACACGAGCATTGGATCCAGAAAAGGAAGCCCGAGTCAGAACTCGGGTTTTTGACAGAGAGTTTTAGTCAAAAGACTGAGTTTTGAAAATTTGTCAGTGCGAGGACCGGATCTAGGATTGAGAATGACCATTTTGAGGACTGAATCATTTGCATATGATCTGATTGCCCCCTTATCTTGACTTGGGAGGAAATAAAATTTGAAAAGAACTGACGAGAAGAGATAGAAATTGATGGAAGATTTGACAAAAGAGAAGAATCAAAGAAATTTATGAAAAATTATCTTTATAAAAGAATTCTCACAGGTAGCATTGTTGCTCCTATGAGTGGTTTCAGGATTATCCCTTATCCCGAATGGGAAGGGAATAAAATTTTGGCAAAAATTGATAAAAGGCTTGATAAAGAATCGAAAGAATCAACAAAATTTGATAAATAAATAAAATTTGATAAAATTGGATAAAAAAAAAGATTTGGCAGAGATTAATGAAGCTTTAAAAGAGGAAGAAAGACATTCAGGACTATCCCTTATCTTGAAGAAAGAAGGACCTCATAGGATGAGGTTTTCAGGTTTATCCCTTATCCTGAAGGAGAAGAAAAAGAAGGAAAAAGAAATACCTCATGGAAAAGAGGCATCCGGTTTATCCCTTAACCTGAAAGGAAACTTAAAATAAGAATTGACAGGAAGAATTAAAAATCAATAAAATTTGATAAAAAGATGAATAAAACTAATAAGACTGAAAAGGATTTATAAACAAAAAATTGATAAAAGTTAAGAAAAAGAGTTTGTTTGATCCTGCCTGCATGTGGGATCTTTAAAGTGAGAGAAAAATATGAGAAAATCATTTTTGGAAAGAGGATTAACCGTGAGAAGAATGATCAGCGCTAGAGTTGATCTTTGAAAGGGAATAAAACATGAGGGATCATCACGAGGGTCAATTTTTGAAAGCAATGACTTGAAAACCTAATTTTTGGAAAATAAGATCAACACGAGGGTTGATTTTTGAATGCAATGGTTTGGAACCCAATTTTTGGAAAATATGATCAACACGAGGGTTGATCTTTAAATGCAATGGTTCAAAACCAATTTTTTGGAAAATATGATCAACACGAGGGTTGATCTTTGAATGCAATCGTTCGAAACCGATTTTTGGAAAATATGATCAACATGAGGGTTGATCTTTGAATGCAATGGTTTGGAACCCAATTTTTGGAAAATATGATCAACACGAGGGTTGATCTTTGAATGCAATGGTTTGAAACCAATTTTTGGAAAATATGATCAACATGAGGGTTGATCTTTGAATGCAATGGTTTGAAACCAATTTTTGGTTATCATGACGAAGATTTCGCAGAAACTTTCAAAATATTGTGATTTTTGAAAGACCCTCATAGGTAATATCATTTCTCTCATGAATGATGTCAGGATTGTCCCGCATTTTGAAAAAGAACAGGAATTTAATGCCCCAGTATGGCAAAAGAAGGAAGTATTGAATATCAAAGATATAAAGAAAATTGACATTTCATTGATAAGCAAAGGTAGATAACAAAACTGAATATTTACAAGTATTTTAACCAAAAAAAGTCACAAAAGACTGGGCTGACTTGCCCCTATAAAGTGAATGACAAAAGGAGATGAAAGCAAATTTTTTTTGGCATTCTCAATTCTCTGAGTGGTCTGAAAATGGTTCGGGTGGAACTGCAGGCTGCTCCTCTCCTTCCTCTGGTACCAAAAGTTCTCTCTCAATGTAGTCCTGCACAATATTTTTGAGGACGAAACAACGTTCAATATCATGCCCCCTTGCTCGATGAAACTTGCAGAAGCAATCTTTCCATTTCCCCTTGGTGACAGAAGGATCATCTTTCCTTGAGAGTTCGGTCATGTCTTTCGCAAGCAGGTATTGTAGAACTTCTTCGATTGGCTGACCTAGGGGGGTAAGCTCGCGATCATAACCCCAACCATCGCGCTTTGTTTTCTTTGGCTTGCTTGACTTCCGTTGAGTGCTGATCTCTGTCTGGGAGTTGGACTGGGCTTGCATGGTTAGGAGATCTGGATGCTTTTCTTCTTCGTTTTTGACAAAAGATTCTTATCAAGGCAGTCTTGAACGATATTCTTGAAGACAAAGCAATGCTCAGTGTCATGCATTGTTTCCCTATGGAACCTGTAGAATTGGTCTATATATTTTCCCATGATTGTGGAAGGGTTGGCGGCCTTTGAGAGCCTGATTAATCCGCTAGACAACATGTATTCAAGGACTTTGTCGAGCGGCTCATCTAAAGGAGTGAAATCATGATCCTTGCTCCAATCCTTGCGCTTTGGTCCTTCCTGCTTCTTGCCTTTTTGCTGAGGACTGTATTGAAGAAGTCTATCATGGTTTTCACAACATTCCCTATTCTCAACCATCATCTTTTTGAATAATCGATATATAGCGGGATCAATCTCACTTTTGTTGTCATGAACCCCCTCTCTGACAAACTTTTTAGAATCCATTCCTTACTCTCGGCTTGTAACTGGAAGGTTAGAGCGGTGCAATCTTTGATCTTGACTGAGTCAACCGACAATGCCAATGCTCCCTCTGAAAGGAAAAAATGGGTTTTTTTAGAAAAGATCTTGGAAGAAATTTTAATAAAGGAAGAAATCACAATCTGACAACGAAAATATCCCATTACGAGGGATCGAGTTGTCACTAACATTGACAACCGCATTGTTTTTCTGTGAAAAAGGATAAACAATTAAAATATGAACAAAGATTAATTTTGAAAAGGACATATCCTGACGAAAGACATTTTATCGAAAAAGAGGGTAAGGAATAAAAAAAAGAATTTCGAAAGTGGATGTTAGAGATTTAAAATTGGAAGAATTGCAGGCAGGATCAAAGAATTTGAAGAAATCATAAGGAAAAATACACTTGGGTTTTAAAAACAAAGAGGAAATTTTGAATAATATATACCCGGGGTTTTGGAAAATATAAGGAATATAAAATATCATACAATCATAGATGTACAAACAAGGATGCACAAACAACACTCCCTAAAGCTGACTCTAAATGCAATATTTGAAATGGCTGATAGGACCTTAATCATAACTCTAGGGTTCAGATCACCTGATTCCAATCAAGGTATGCCGATATACTCAAGCCGAAGCTCGAAGTACATGGCATAGAAATATTTCTCTGGTTCTAAGGTAATGGCTTCCCAACATCCTTAAGCGCCTACCGATATACCTCAGACTATGGCCCTTATGTACGTGGTAGGGGGGCGCGAACCCAAATAAGTGGCCCAGTTGTGAGGCTCTCTCTCGAACTATGGTTCAGTGAGACAGCCCAGCAACGTGAAGACCAGGAAAATATAGGTAGGGAGGTTTTCAAAAACATGTTCAACATGCAAGAAATCAGATGGCTCTAATGCAAGTCCTAAAGAGATAGAATTAAAATGAAGAGAAGCATACACTTGCAGACATTGTTTGCATTTAATCCCTAGAATTGAGGATAGTTGTATTTCAGACCTAAGTCTATTGTGAACATGGAATAATCTCCTCAGTATGGTCCTACCAAACCATACTAAAATCCTATATGCAATGATGTCAGCATAGGAAAGAATCTAGGCTCCTAAGGTTTGCATGGAAATGAAGCTGACATTTGAAGAATAAAGATTTAGATAATATCAAAGCAAAGCGAAAGGCGTAGATCCAACCAGACGGAGATGAGTCCCATCACGGTCGCCACTTCTGTGATCATCGCAAAATTTTTCCTTTTCTTGTAGTTTCTCTCTTCCTTCTCTTTCCCTTTCCAACCTTTATTTCCTCTTTTTTGAGGGGAGAAAAATAAAAGACAGAAAAGAAGAGAGAAGAGAAAAGAAAAGAAAAAAGAGAGAGAGGAAATCTTCTGCGAAGGTCTCACTTGACCTTAATTTTGAAGATATTTAAGAAAATGACTCACCTCCGTTTTGAAATATTTGCGGGAAAATCGAGAGACGGGATTCGCTCGTCGGTACGAGGTTCGATCGTTCCTGGTGCCTTTACCAAGGGTAATCGAACCAAGGGTCGAATTTTATGCCTTTTTGCTTTGCTAAAAGATTATCTAAGAATTTATTCTAAACCTAAATGCACAAAGAATCATGCTTGTGCGATGTAAGGATGTATGCTCCTTTTGAAAAATGATTTGGAAATCCCCAAGTGCTTTCTGAGATGAATCTGATAATGGAGTGAAAAAATGGTTTCTAATTTAAAACTTAAGACTTAAAGTTCTAAGTTTTTGGAAAAATCAGAGTTTGGGAAAATAAATCTGGACTTTGAAAGGAATGATTTTGAAGTCGAGATAAAGGGAGAAGGAAATTACAAAGTCATAAATGGACTTTGGATTCAGAATTTTGAATCTGGATTTAGGAAAGGAAATGAATACTTGAAATGGATAAGAATTCTATATTTGAAGCTCGAAATCAGAATGAGATTTGAGAAATCCAAGTTGAATTTGAAAAATAGAATTGGATTCGAGAAATCTAGATGGAATATGAAAATGGAATTGGTTTTTAGAATTTGGGAATCAAGATAAACTTGGATTTGGAATCTGGCATCTCAAATAGATTTGGATCTGAAGTCTAAGATCCAAGATGGAACTGGATTCTGGATCCTAAATAGAATTTGGATTCAAGATCTGGAATCCAAGCTGGAATGGGATTCTGGAATTGAATCCAAGACCCGAAATGGAATTTGGATGTGAAGTCTGAGATCCAAGATGAAGATTGCACTTGGAAATCTGGATCCAAGTTGAGATTAGGATCTAACTTTTGATTTTTGGATTTTGAAAGTCCAAATGGGACTTTTGAAAATGGATCTGGGTTTTGAAAACTCAGATTGAATTTAAAACTTAGGAAGATTTAAATTTTTGAGATTCAGAATCAATCTCAAACTTTGAATTTGAAGGTAAGAAAATAAACTTGATTTTGAGTGAATCAGAAACTTCAAAGTTTAATCTGAACTTTGAAGTTTGAATTGTGATTGAATTGGAAATTGAAGTTTTGAATCTAAATTGAAAATTTCAAAGTCAATTTGGAGTTTGAAATTGATATCTGAATCTTGAAAATGAGATAGAATTTGGATTTGAAATAGAAACTTAAAGAAAGATATTCAAAATCACTTGGGTTTTTGAAAAAGAATTTGGAAAATATGATGCAATTCTATCCTAAATGATGAATGAATTTAAAGAATTTGAAATTTGGATTTTGAAAATCATATTTCATTCTTTAAATGAATGTAAATAAGATTAATTATATAATACACTCCTGACTATGGTCGTTGAATGTATTATAAAATAATCACATTTAAATTCAGGTGAAGAATCAAACATATTTTGGTACTTTTATAGAGTTTAGAATGAAATTAATTCTCAATATATCCTCACTACGGCCATTGATATATATATATATATATATATATATATATAATGAATTAATTTTAAACTAAACACTAATAAAAGAGGAAAATATTTAGAAAAATATGATGATTTTTGAAAAAGGGTCCAGTGTGGATCCAATGTTATTCTATAAAAGATGAAAATACTAAGTCTTGTTCACATCCAGACTGTGACCATTGATGTAAATCATCAACTTAGAATTAATCATCCTTTATAAAATGGTGCACGTGTCATTCGTGTGCCCATTTGTGAATTCTTGGGAAATAAGATAAAAATGATATGAAACAAATAATTTATATGCTCATACATTCTATTTTATGCTTGAAAAGATAAGATTCTCATTAATATCTGATTATTACAACCTTGAAATTGAATTTAAAATCCTAATCTAAGAAGGAAATCAACATTTCTAGAGATTTCTGCAAGAAAGAAGAGTTAGCATCAAGCCAAGATAAAAGAAATTGAAGAAATTAGTTTGAAATGTAAATGTAGATGATTATGCTAATTCTATAGTAAGATGTCGTATCATGCTAAAAGAAAGATACACATGGCATATTATGAGAAAGTGTATATATATATATATGTATACATACATATATGTATACATACATATATGTATATATAGGCAATGCCATAAGCAAACAAAAGCCTATACGTGAGAGGGTATATGCAATGAATAAAAGCAAGAGCCAGGATGATCCAAGGTAAGCCATCATGAAACGTGGTAGTTCCTGATGAACAACCATAGAAAGGAATAGATACGGTGGTTCATTGTGAACCACCGTGAAATATGGCAGCTATGGTAGTTCTTGATGAACTACCGTAAAGGAAAGGAGACACAGTGGTTCAATGTGAACCACTGTGAAAATACAACAGCCATGGTAGTTCTTTGCTGAACTACCGTAGAAGAAAGGAGAAACAGTGGTTCATTGTGAATCACTGTGAAATACAACAGCTATGGTAGTTCTTTGCTGAACTACCATAGAAGAAAAGAGAAATAGTGGTTCATTGTGAACCACTGTGAAAATACAACAGCTATGGTAGTTTTTTGCCGAACTACCATAGAAGAAAAGAGAAACAGTGGTTCATTGTGAACCATTGTGAAAATACAATAGCCATGGTAGTTCTTTGCTGAACTACCATAGAAGAAAGGAGAAACAATGGTTCATTGTGAATCACTGTGAAATACAACAGCTATGGTAGTTCTTTGTTGAACTACCATAGAAGAAAGGAGAAATAGTGGATCATTGTGAACCACTGTGAAAATACAACAGCTATGGTAGTTCTTTGCCAAACTACCATAGAATAAAAGAGAAACAGTGGTTCATTGTGAACCACTGTGAAAATACAACAGCTTTGGTAGTTTTTTGTCGAACTACCATAGAAGAAAAGAGAAACAATGGTTCATTGTGAACCACTGTGAAAATACAACAGCCATGGTAGTTCTTTGTTGAACTACCATAGAAGAAAGGAGAAACAGTGGTTCATTGTGAATCACTGTGAAATACAACAGCTATGGTAGTTCTTTGCTGAACTACCATAGAAGAAAAGGGGATGAACTACTGTGAAAACACAGCAGTGAGAAATATTAAGAGGAAATTCATGTAGAATATCCATAAATGACACCATGAAAGCGAACTAAAGATCTAAAAAAAATGTGCAAGTCTGCATATTAATATAAGCATCATACACGAATTTTGTTTGTATCTCATAATAAAAAAAAATGTTAGGGAAAACAAAGTAGTGCAGCATGACTGTTAATGTGCCAATTTGGAGTATGTATACCTACTACAACATCGTACCACTAGATACATAATAAAAAAAAGAAAGATCGACATTACCTGTATAAAGCTTGTAATGTAGATTACATTATGCAAATTCCTTTTGTCCCAAAAAGACATACCCATGGACTCCATCAGAGCTCATATCGAAAACACTATCCAGCAACTCCCCATCATCACCACAGGATGGCGTGGCCATCACAGTGAGTTGTTGATATAGTCGCCCATAGACACATTACCTCTCTGACGAAGTCCCCATCTCAGCTCATATTTGGGTTCGAGGTTCTTGTCTTCTCAATGGCAAGTATTTTAGATAACAACAACAACTAACTTATCAAGGTAATTTTGGTTTCTGCTTCTATCAATGACTATGGCCAAGAACCAAAGATGGTTAACGCAATCAGCATGTTATAAATATAGACAAGCCAAGAACTGAAGATGGTTAACGCAATCAGCATGTTATAACTATAGACAGGCCCAAAACTGAAGATGGTTAACGCAATCAGCATGTTATAACTATATACAGGCCCAGAACTGAAGATACACGGTTTCCTTTAGCATCATTAAGTAATCCTATGATGTGGCAGTTCAAGCAAAATCAGTTGTTTTAGATTTATCACTTTCCCCAGACTTTACACTTAGTGAAACTTCATTAAAAAGAAAAACCTTTTCTTCTATATTAATTAGAAATGTCTGGGACAAGCACTATAAACAGGAGAAACAAAAGAACCTATTCTAACAAATCTCCAAGGGATGAAACTTCTAGAAAATTTCAGAAAGCCAGCACAGAAAATAAATAATGAACAATGCAAATATTTCAAGCTAAACCAGCAGCTTATTTCACTCACATTTGATGTTGATCAAAATAAACAGACTTTTGATATATCTAGTTCCAATTATTTAAATGGCTACTGCACAAATATATTCCTTCAAAATCCTACTGTGTGAATTCGGAATTGACTAACCTGTTCTTGATGACATCCTTCTTTTTTTTTGTTACACTGGGAGTAAACCAATGAGAGCTATCTGAACATTTTCTAAACTATTCAACCGAATACTAACTTACCAGCACCTCTGTCGTTCAAACTTGCACAAGCGATCATGTTTGTACCTTTTTCCACAGGGAACAAAGACTGCAAATCACATCTGATAGCCAGATCTCCATGCCAATCCACGACACTGCCGTCCACGACCATCTTGAAATAATTTATCTGACGAACTCCTCTATGTCTTGGAACTGATTGGAGAGTATATGTAGTAGAGGCATATGTCATGATAATTTGACAGAATCAGATGCAGTATCCAGGAATATCCTGGTTCCTTATGAGCTCAAGAAAGTCCCTCATCGTTTCATTAATGTGTAAGATCAAAATGCAACCTGAACTATAACCTACAAAGGGCACGGATCTAAAATAGCATAGTTAGGAAAACAGATTTTGTAATGACCAGGTAAGCCTGCTGAAGGGTTTTATGCCTTTAGTAATTGTCGTCACCATCCTTTTCACATTTGATGCCTTGTTGATCGCTTCAAAAAATTATTTGGACCCATATATCAGAAATATATAAAGAAAAGGGGCTTCTTCATCTTTCATTTCCAGGTCATGCTATGGCGAGCCATGCTTGTCTATACACCATCGGTTTGGGCAATATCCAAATTCCAGCATCTTGACTATGCCATGGGCAAAGTTTGCAATCTTCTGGGAAAGAGGAAGAGAACCTATTGAGGCTTTGGATGTATCGATCATTTGGAGAAGAGAAAAAAAAGAATGATTGACACCGATCTGAGGCTAGAGAGCCTGCAGATCCAGTGTTTAATCCACTAACCATAATGGATAATATAGCTTGAGATAGGTAAATCAAAGAAAACCAGAGGAAGACATCAATAAACTACAAAGCTCCAAGAAAATAGCTAAAATGGGGATGGTGTGATGCCATGTTGAGGATGAGACTGTGATGTTCTCACTGTAATAACATAAAACAAAAATCGAGACAAAAGAGGGGAATGAACAATGATGAAACTAAAATAGAAGATGAGAATATACAGATGCGATATAAAACTATAAACAACATCAAACTGAACATTCATAATATATGAAGAACGGGAAAATCTCAGAAGTAAAAACAAAAATTGTAGGAATACGGGGATTCCATTAATGTCGCAACACACAGATCGGTAGTTCTAGAGGCAAAACCGACATCACAGGGATGCTCTTGGGGGACACTAAAAGGAAAATATGGCGGATGAAGGATTTTATAGAAATGAAATGGAAATAATCGCTTACCATGAACCAATAGGGGATCCGGCTACAGAAGACAGCCACCGTTCTTCCAATGTCCCCTTAATATAGCTTTTATTATTGTCGCTGAGGCTGAGGGGAATGATCCTTACAATGGTGGATCGAGCTTTCGTTCATTGTTGCAGGGTTAATCAGGATCGCCCGACGGAGCTTTTGCAATAGGATCGACCTCCCTGTTTGCAGTTGCGAGGCTTCGAAGCTTCTGCAGATCGACTTTTAAACGATTCCTGATTCGATAGAGCTTTAATTTGGGGAAGGAGCAAAAGGGCTTCCGATATATAGTGGATATATTGGAACTGAGAGGGTCGATTAGACGAGGAATAGCAGAGAGCAAAGGAGGTGAAGAAATCTTATGCTGCAGTGCCGACCTTCATTTCGTAATGTCCAAAAGAAGGAGGATAAGACGAGAAAACGCATGAAGTGGAGGGGTGAGAACGGGTGAACTGGAGAGGGGATCTATGGTAGTTTATGTAGGGATAAGAAGAAGGGTCGAGAATGGAGGTTTGTTGGTGATGGAGGGTGGAAGTGAAAGGGGAGTTCGGTGATGGAGGGTTGAAGGAGGTGGGATGGGGAAGATCCTTCTGGAAGAGGGTTTTCGAAAGAGAGAGAGAGAGAAGAGGTGCCGTCCTCTTTTACAAAGGGTCTTCAAAGAAACCCTAAAAAACATATTTGCAAAAGGGGCCCTCTTATTTTCAGGATTTTACAAAGAGGGGGCTCCCTTACGAGGTTTTCTAAAAAGTGATTCTATATATATATATATAAAATGATTTTCAAAAAAAGGTTTTTGGAAAAGGATATTTTCAAAAAGGAGGTTTTCAAAAACTATTTTTTTTTCTTTTCTATTCTTTTATTTTATTTTTGTTCTTTTCTTCATTTTCTATATTTTTTTTTTTGGTATTTTTGAAAATAAAGTTCTAAAACTATGGTATTTCTAAAAGTTTTCAAATATTTACAAAAAGATGGCTTTTGAAATTTTGAGGTGTATCTTTTAGAATTTTCTTTAGAAAATGGGTTTATATCCGGATTTGAAGAAATATTTGAGGTTTAAACCTCGAACCGAGGAATATAGAGTTTCGAATCTCAATGCACACTGGATCGACTAGCTAAGCATTTTAGAATTTATTTTGGGTATTTTTATAAATTTTAACATGAAAATTAGATAGTGGGGCTCAGATTTGGATTTTAACCTTCGATCTGGATCCGAAATTGAATTTGGATATATCAATATGGGATTTAATCCAGAAAGTCTGAAGATTAACTGAAATTTAGTTTTGAAATT
Organism: Nuphar pumila; assembly: GCF_984573655.1. Lineage (NCBI taxonomy): Eukaryota > Viridiplantae > Streptophyta > Magnoliopsida > Nymphaeales > Nymphaeaceae > Nuphar > Nuphar pumila. The sequence goes on along the minus strand of NC_143259.1, from coordinate 67,694,395 downwards.
GCTTTGATTTTCTTAGAAAATGGGGGCCAGGGGCAAAAAGGACATTTTTACAAAACTTTGAAAAATTTGGGGTGTTCACAATTCCCTTAAAAGGTTCTTGTCATAACATGATTAATAAATTAAAATCTGGGTTTTCATCTTCTTATCTGCTACATTTTAATCTTTGTTTAACATATTTTTGATTGAGCCAAAAGAATTGAAGTGATTTGATCTTTTTAGATCAAGTCCTTCTTTCAAATGGGCTACAACAAGTTAGATTTATGCCTCAGCTATTTTTGCTTTATTTTAATGCATTTTCCATCTTAATTCCTCACCATCTATGCATTCATTCATGTTTTAAGGCATTAGATCTCATGTTTGAACATTCACGCATGTGCAATTTGCTTTTATCATGTTTAGTTGCCTTGAGATTGCATTTTTAATTCTTATGCATTTTAGACCTATAGATTTGTATATAATCAGAGCTCATTTTGATTTGAATTTTTTACTGACACTTTATGCATATGTCTTCATGCTCTCCACCAAAAATCAGATTATTCTGAGTTTGTTTGACCCACTTTAAAAATCGAGATTCAGAACCTATTATTCTGCATCGTCAGAATTTTAGCAGAATCAGGGCCGACTTGTCAGAAAGATTTCTCCCTAACCAGAGATGATCTTTCCAATCCATAAAAAGGGGTATCTTTAAAATTGAATCTAGTTTATTCATATCAAATTTCAGTAATTTATATGGTGTTTTCATACCTGTTTTGGGTCAAAAACCACAACTCTGTCAGCCTGTATCATTTTAATGGTTCAAATTTTAATCCATTTTGTCCAAATTATATCCCCTCAATGGGAGGTCATTTTCCAATTCTGTAAAATGGGTTATCTTTATTTATATGTCTAGTTCATATTTGAAAATTTTTAAAAATTTTTATGGTTAATTGCTATTTTTTTTATTAAATACCAGAACCTTGTATTCTGATTTTGTATATTTTGATTTTGGCCCCCATGCCACAACTGTTGTTGCCCACCTTCAACAAATCGCCATCTGATTGGCAACATTCTCCAGCAAAATTGTTGTTATGATTTTTCGGGTCTCCAACGAGCCCCATAACAATTTATAGTGTTATTGGGTCTCACTATAGCGACTTGTAGTGTCTTCCGCAAATCACTATAGCGATTTGTAGTGTTATCCAGTAAGCAAATCACTGTAAATCGCTACCTGAATTATGACCAACTTGTCGGGGGTATATCTCTCTAACTGGAGACCATATTTCAAATTTGTAAAAAGTGATGTCTTTGCTATTGAGTCTAGTTTATTTCTGTCAATTTTCAGTGATTTTTATGATCATTTCACTCCTCATTTTAATTAAAAATCAGACCCCTATTATTTTGCATTATTTGAGTTACACAGGTTTTAGTTCATTTTGCAGAAGTCATATCTCCCCAACGAAAGATCATTTTTTGAATCTGTAAAAAGGGTTTTTTTCTTTTATGTGTCTAGTTTATATCTGAAAAGTTTCATAACTTTCTATTCTCATTTGATATTTCAAACCTATTGAAAACCGTAACTGGTTATAGAACTTCAAATTTTGTAACAGGTTCATTTCCTCTTTAGAAATAGTGACTTCCCGAAGTCGCCATTTTCAAACCAAAATCGATTTTTCAATTCTGTAAATTGGGTTAGTTTTTTTATTAAATTGAGCAACTTTCCTCTTAAATTTGGGAAAAATTGGATCTGTTTAGCCTCTGTAACACTCAGTTTACTGAAACCTGTCTGTTAAAATCCAATTTCTGGTTTCTGAAATTAATGCTCTGATGTTTTGATCGTAACTTTAGTTTCAGAAATGATTTTGATATTCTGTAAAAAGAGAATGCTTTTTTGCTATGTTGTGAATCCATGGGTTCATTTTGAGTTAGAACTGAGTTGCTTAAGGTCTCTATCTGTTCAGAATGCTCTGACAGGCTCATCTGCAATATCCTGATTCTGCAAAATACTGCCTTATTTGGATGATAGAATCCTAATTCGGGTTTTTCTCAGATAGTTGCTTAAGATTTTCAATTCCATAATATTAATAAGATTTTTAGGCATCTGCATATCATTTTAGAAATTTCTAAGATCATTGACCATTCATTCATTGCATCTTTCAAAAACTGATTTCATAAAGAAGCATTGCTTTGTTAAAATGAAGTCAAAATGTGCATTTTATCACTTTTTAAATTCATTTTTTCAAACATAATTCCTGTATTTCATAAATTAAAAATGAATTTCATCAAGTTAGAATGCCTTAACTTCATTTCAAATAAACTTTGGAGTTTATTGGCCTTTATTTCAATCATTTTCAATACACTTTCATACAAATCTCGATTTCAAGGTTAAATTCACTTTGAATTCAAGTTTCAAAATGAATTTATATGTTTAAGCCCCAATTTCAAAAACCTGAAACTCTAAAAATGCTTTTTCAAATGCTTTCACAAAATCATGCATCATATGCGTTTATTTTGTTTAATTTTCTTTATTTCTGAGGCATAAAAGGCTAATTTTGGATGTACTCTTCAATTTTTCAATAATTGAGGAAAATCCATAAAAGCCTACACTCATTTCTAACAAGTTTGCTCATTTTGCAGGATTTTCTATTTTTGTTATTTCTTTTCAATCGTTGTATCAATTCAAAGGTTGTAATAAATCAATCAATGAGAAGTTTACTTTATGCTTAGGTTAGAATGAATGAGCATGTAGTTTGACTTTCATTTTTCATAATCAATATGTTGCATTTTATTTTTATTTTTAATAACACTATGGTGAAACAAGAATGTCACAAGCACCATTCTAATAAAAGGTGATTAAGTCCTAAGTTGACGATTTGCATTTATGGCTATAGTCAAAATGTGAACAAGACTTAGGGTTTTCATCTTTTATGGAATAACATTGGATCCACACTAGATCTCTTTTAAAAAAAAATCATGTTTTTCTAAATATTTTCTTCCTTCATCAGAGTTTAATTTAAAATCAATTCAAAACATATATCAATGGCCATAGTCATGATATATTGAGAGTTAATTTCATTTTAAACTCTATAAAGGCACCAAAATGTATTTTAATCTTCAAATGAATTTAAATACGATTATTATATAATACATTTTATGGACATAGTCAGAAATGTATTATATCTTCAATCTTATTTCAATTCACTTAAAGAATGAGATATGCTTTTCAAAATTCCATTTCAAATCCTTTTAATTCATTTATCATTTAGGATATAATTACATCATATTTTCCAAATTCTTTTTCAAAATCCAAGTGATTTTGAGATATATCTTCAAATACCTTCTTCACTTCTCAAATCAATTCTTATTTTCAAAACTCATCTTCTCAATTCCATCTCATTTCAAAAATCAAAATTCAATTTCAAAGTCCAAATTGACTTTAAAATTTCGAATTCACCCCTATATTCCAAATTCAATCCAAATCCAATTTCAAAGTTCAAATTAACTTTGAAAAAATCAAATTTATTTTCATTTGCAGGATTCAATTTCAAATTCAATTTAGCATTTTCGATCAAGTTTCAAAGTTCAATTTAACTTTGAAATTCCTGATTCATCTTCTGATTTCAAAACTCAAGCTTTAAATCAAGCTTATCCTTTATTTTTCAAAACCTCCAAAGTTCTACCTAAAGATTGAGTCTTGATTCTCAAATTCAAAATCAAGGTTTTGAGATTGATTTTGAATCTCAAAATTTAATTTTTTTTTCTAAAGTCTAAAGCCCATTTTTAAATTCAATCTGGGTTTTCAAAACCTAGATCCATCTTCAAAGTCCTATTTGGATTTTCAAAATCCAATTTCATTTAGGATTTCTGATTCCAGATTCAAATTTCATCTTGGATTTCAGACTTCGAATCCAATTCCATTTTGGATTCATATTACGGATTCAAATTCCATTTTAGATTTCAGACTTCGGATCCAATTCAATTTAAGATTCATATTTCAGATTCAAATCCATCTAGGATTCTAGATTTCAGATCAAAAATCTATTCCAAATTTAAAATTCAGTTCCATTTCCAATTCTCATTTCCAAAGCCCATTTCAAATCCATTTCTCAAGTCTAAAATCAAATTCAACTCCTGTTTTAGGTTTTGAATTCAAATTTTCCTTTTTCAAAATCGATTCTTGAAAATCGATCCAAATTCAAAGTCCATTATGACTTTGAAAATTCATTCTTATTTCAAAATTTCAATTCTAAATTCCTTTTTCTCTTCACCTAAAGGCTTATCTTTCCAAATTTTTGATCACTATAAGACTTGAAATTTCAAGTCTCTTCTTCCAGATCTATGTCAAAATCCAAGCTAGATTCAAAATCTAACTTTTTCAAACCAATTTCAAACCTCTAAATCATTTCTTCACTACATTATCAAGTTTATTTCAGAATCACTTGAAAAATTCCAAATTTCTAAATTGTTTTCTCAAAAGCATACATTTCTGCATTTGCATTACACAAGCATGATTATTTATGCATTTTAGACTTAGAATAAATTCTTAGATAATATTTTAGCAAAGCAAAAAGGCATAAATTCGATCCTTGGTTCGATTACCCCTGGTAAAGGCGCCAGGAACGGTCGAACCTCGTACCGACAAATGAATCTCGTCTCTCCATTTTCCCGCAAATTTTCAAAACGGAGGCGAGTAATTTCAAAACATTTTCAAAATTTTGGTCAAATGAAACCTTTGCAAAAGAATTCCTCTCTTTTTTTCCCTTTCTTTTCTCTCTTCTTTTCTGTCTTCTATTTTTCCTTTAAAAAAGGGAAATAGAGGCTAGAAAGGAAAAAGAGAAGGAAAAGGATACAAAGAGGAAAAATTTTGCGATCATCACAGAAGTTGACGACCGAGATGGGACTTGTCTTCGTCCGGTCGAATTTTTGCCTTTTTGCTTTGCTTTGACGTCCGGTCAGCTTCATTTTTCATGCAAACCTTAGGAGCCTAAACTCTGTCCTAAAGCTAACATAATGCATATAGGATTTAAGTATGGTTTGGTAGGACCATATTGAGGAGATTATTCCATGTTCACTTAGACTTAGGTCTGAAATACAACTCTCCTCAATTCTAGGGATTGAATACAAATAATGTATGCAAGTGTATGTTTCTATTCATTTAAAATTCTATCTCTTTTAGGACTTGCATTAGAGCTTTCTGATTTTTATTGCATGTTGAGCATGTTTTCAAAAACATCCCTACCTATATTGTCCTGGTCTTTACGTTGCTGGGCTGTCTCACTGAACCATATTTCGGGAGAGAGCCTCACAACTGGACAACTTATTTGGGTTAGCGCGCCCCTACCACGTACCTAAGGGCCATAGTCCGAGGTATATCGGTATGTGCTCAAGGATGTTGGGAAGCCGTTACCTAGAACCAGAGAAATATTTTATATGCCACGTACTTCGAGTTTTGGCTTGGGTATATCAGTGTACCTTGATTGGAATAAGATGATCTGAACCATAGAGTTAGGATTAAGGTCCTACAAGCCATTTCAAATATTGCATTTAGAGTCAGCATTTAGGGAGTGTTGTGTGCACATCCTTGTTTGTGCAACTGTGATTATGCGATGTTTTCTTGTATTCTCTTATAAATATCAAACCTTTTTCTAAACCCTGGGTATATTATTAAAAAAAATTCCCCTTATTTTCAGAAACCTAGCTGTATATTTTTCCTCTATCTACATTCTTTTTTTTCTTTTATATCAAATTTTCTTCAAAACTCTGGAAATTCTTTTTCTAAATTCCCTCGATCTTTCAAAATTTCCAGAGTCTATCCATAAGTCTTGCATTCTATCTGATTTTTCTTTGCCCCAGTATTATCCCGATGGCATCCAATTCCCTTGATACTATCTTTCCCAGAGATCATGTCTTCTATCAGATAAAGGATGAATCCTCGGATCATCGGGTTATCCAGACTCATTCCTTCTTCCCTCGATGGTATTATTCTTGGTTCGCCACCTTCTCACGTATGTTCCCAGACCACTTGGATGATTGTGGATTGGAGATAGCATCAGCAGTGGGCAAGCGAATCATCAATGGAAGTTTGATTCAGGCTATAGCAGAATAGTGGAATCCACGTACCTGCACATTTTGGTTTCCATGGAGAAAGATGACTCTATTGATGGATGAATTCAATGACATTATGGGATTGCCCGAACCAGCTGGTCAACCAAATGATCCTGTCGAGCAGCAGTTCCTAATCAACATCAAGGGGGTAGATGTTCGAGAAGCTTTGGCCAGAGCAACAGGGAGCAGATCTTGGCCTCTCACTGAGATTGGTGGAAATCAATTCATTGACCTGTTTGGACTCTATCGCAAGTATGGGGCATACAAGGAAGCTGATATCTTATCTCGAGCAGCCAAAGAAAGAATTCAGCATGCCATGGTCCTATGCACAGTGGGACTAGCATTCTTTCAAGATGGTCAGAATTTTATCAATGTCAGAGTTGTCCAACTCTTTCGAAGATGGGAAAACAAGCAGACCCATCATCTTTCAGTTTCCATGGCCGCCTTAGCTTTCCTCTATCGAGACTTAGCTCACTTTGCTCTTGGAGAAACCATCTTGGTAGAAAAATGCACCTATGCCCTACAGTCGTGGTTCCTACGACATGTGCCATCAAAGGCCAGTTCCCTCAGATTCAACAGCAAGAAGCCAAAGTCAGCCATTTAGTATCGAGCCTTGATCGAGAGTCTCCATCAGGAGGAGATAGTTTGGGATTACTTCGATCGGCGAGAATCAGTTCCTCGCTACACTTATGCAAGGAGCAAGCGTTACAGATTGCTTGGCCCCTTCTTCTGTGTGGATTATCAGCCAGAAAGGTGTCTCAGACAGTTTTCGCAGTGACAGGTTTGTGTCAACACTCGTTTCCCAGCAGGTAACATGCTAGAACTCAATCTGCACTCGAATCAGTGGTCTGGAGCATACCATACAACCAAGTACACTTGTGACTCTTTAATTCCTCGTTCCATATTTCCAGGACCCAATGTATCTTCTAAATATCAAGATTGGTGGCAAATTGTTTGTCCACCATCTCTTTGTCTTTGATCTATTATCAATAAAATTTACTTTTCTGTTCTCCCAAAAGTTTCAGGTCAAAATTTCATCTTTCATACAAATGGTCACAATTCCTGTGACGACCTTATCTCGGGTAATGGGACATTCTCCTCCAAATGCTGAAAATTCTCTTATCATGGTTGATGACCTCGCCTAGGTAACAAGGCATATTTTTCAGTTGTCATGAAAATGATGATGCAATTGTCACAAGTCTTGTGGTGACCCAATCCCTGGTAATGGGATAATCTTTTAAATTGTCTACAAATTCCCCCATTCTTCCCTTTTCTCATAATTTGGTTTTGAAAGCTTCTTCCGCGCTTTAACCACTCCCTTATTCTGCAGGAAATATTGGCATTTCATCATGATTCAAACAAGAGCAGGAAAGAAGATGGTTCGGCAGCACAACGACAGTGAGGCAGAAGAGATGAATCCTCCTTGATCATTCAGGAGACAAGGTCAAGAGACAGAAGATGATATTGATCCGACCATGTATAAACTGTTCCAGAAAATGATGACAAAGATGATATCTGAACAGGCTAGGGCAGGTCCAAAGAAAGTGTCCTCCAAAAGCAAGGTCAGAAGGAAGCCCGTGAAAAGGCCTATCAAGATCAGTAAAAAGAAAATCCAGCAGGACAACACCTCTAAGGATACAGAATCAGCAAAAGAGGATACCGAAGAAGAACAACTTGTGTTTATCCCAGAACATCTGTGGCAGTCCAAGAAGGTGGTTGATGAGCCTGAATCAGTAAACAAGCCAAGACAGAGGATCCCTACAAAGACCCAGTCCAGGCACTAACCAAGATGGTCAAGGATTTAAAAGTACAAGACAAGGGAAAGAAAGTATATACCAGACAAGACTTCTATGTTGAACTGGGTCGGGACAAAAGTTTGAAAAACTGTTATCATCGCAAAATTTTACTTTTGCAAGTCAAACTGACCTTTGAAAAAGATTTTGAAAATAACTCGTCTCCGTTTTAAAATGCGGGATAATTCAGAAGAATGGGACTCGCCTGTCAGTACGAGGTTCAACTGTTCCTGACGCCTTTACCAGGGGTAATTGAACCAAGGATCAAAAGTGTGTTTAGCTTTGCTCAACTTGTCTAAATCGTATTCTATTTCCTAAATGCACAAAGAATCAGGCATGTGCTATGAATTTTCTGAAAAATGCAGATTTGAAAACATGATGTTTGCTTCTGATATTTGAAATACTTGAAAAATTCTTGGAAAAGATGTCACTTGGAAAATCATGAATCATGGTGAAAGAATATTTCTGAGGAAAATGAAAATCAATTTCTGAAGAATCCAAGTGTTTTGTGAAGATGGATTTCTGAGGAATTTCAAGTAACTTTAGAAAACTTGATTTTTCTAAATTTAAACTTTGAAATTGAATATTGTGATCATGCAAAAATTTTCCTCTCGTTCCTCTTTTCCTTTCTCTTCGCCTTTCTAGCCTCTATTCCCTTTTGAAGGGGAATAAAAGACAAAAAAGAAGAGGGAATGAGAAAATGAAGAAGAGAGAGAAACTCTTTTGCAAGGTCTCATGTGACCAAAATTTTGAAAAATGTTTTAAAATAACTCGCCTCCGTTTTGAAAATTTGCGGGAAAATGGAGAGATGGGATTCACTCGTTGGTACGAGGTTCGACCGTTCCTGGCGCCTTTACCAGGGGTAACCAAACCAAGGATCGAATTTATGCCTTTTGCTTTGCTAAAATATCATCTAAGAATTTATTCTAAGTCTAAATGCACAAAGAATCATGCTTGTGCAATGCAAATGCAAGGGTGTATGCTTTTGAGAAAATAATTTAGAAACTTGAGATCTTCCAAGTGATTTTGAAATAAATGTGATAATGGAGTGAAGAAATGATTCAAATGGTTGAATTTGATTTGAAGAAGTTAGATTTTGAATCCAACTCAGAATTTTGAAATAGATCTGGAAGAAGAGACTTGAATTTCCAAGTCAGGATTTAGAAAGATAAGTCTTCAGATGAAGAGAAAAGGAATTTAGGATTGGAATTTTGAAATAAGAATGTTTTTTCAAAGTCATAATGGACTTTGAATGGGGATCGATTTTCAAGAATCGATTTTGAATTCAATACCTAAACAGGAATTGAATTTAGACTTGAGAAATAGATTTGAAATTGGCTTTGAAAAATGAGAATTGGTAATAAAATTAGATTTGAAAATCTAGAATAAAACTTTGATCTGAAGTCTAGTATCCAAGATGAAACTGAATCTGGAATCCTGAATTGAATTGGATCCGAAATCTGAAATCCAAGATGGAATTGGATCCGAAGTTTGAGATCCAAGATGGGGTTGGATTCAAAATATGAAATCCTAAATGGAATTGGATCCTAAGTCTAGAATCCAAAATGGAGATTGGATTTGGAAATCTGGATCCAAAGTGGAATTGGGTTCTAATTTTGGAATTGGATTTGAAAATCCAAATGGGATTTTTGAAGATAGATCTAGGTTTTGAAAACCCAGATTGAATTTAAAACTTAAGAAAAATCAAATTTTGAGATTCAGGATCAATCTCAAAACTTTGATTTTGGATTTTGAGAATCAAGACTCAATCTTAGGATTGAACTTTGGAGATTTTTAAAAAAATAAAGAATAAACTTGATTCTAAAGTTTGAATTTGGATTCAGAAGATGAATATGAAATTTCAAAGTTAATTTGAACTTTGAAATTGATTTTGAGATGTTAATTTGAATTTGAAATTGAATCCTGAAAATGAATTTGGAATTCCAAAGTTGAGTTGAACTTTTGAAATTTGATTTGAATTGGAAATTGAATAAGAAGAGAATTTTGAAATCTCAAAGTCAAATTGGACTTTGAAATTGAAATTTGAATCTTTGAAATATGATAGAAGATTGAATTGAAATAGAAATTGAAGATAGATTTGAGAAGTGAAGAAGATACTTAAAGAATTATCTCAAAAAATCACTTAGATTTTGAAATAATATGAAATGAAATTTTGAAAATATGATGTAATTCTATCCTAAATGATGAAATGAATTGAAGAATTCGAAATTGGATTTTGAAAAGCATATTTCATTCTTTAAATGAATTGAGATAAGATTGAAGATATAATACATCCCTGACTATGGTCATTGAATGTATTATATAGTAATCATATTTAAATTCAAGTGAAGAATAAAATATATTTTGGTGCCTTTATAAAGTTTAAAATGAAATTAACTTTCAATATATCCTGACTATGGCCATTGATATATATTTTGAGTTAATTTTAAGTTAAACTCTGATAAAGGGAAAAATATTGAGAAGAATATAATGAAAAAGGATCCAGTGTGGATCCATTGTTATTCCATAAAAGATGAAAATCCTAAGTTTTGTTCACATCCTGACTATGGCTATTGATGTAAATCATCAACTTAGGGTTTAATCACCTCTTATTAGAATGGTGCACGTGTCATTCATGAATAAAAGAGAAAATGATATGAAAATGAGAAATTTATAAGATGCATGCTCATACATTCTAATATAGTGCTTGAAATGTAAAGGATTCTCATTATATTGGGCTATTACAACTTGGAATTGAATTTAAAATTAAAACTTCTAATCTAAGAAGAAAAATGACATTTTCTGCATAATTCCTGCAAAATTCAAGTTAGCACAGAATTGCATATAGAAAAGAAATATCACATTGTATTTAAGATGCAGGATGATGGAATGTTCATACATCTACTCGGTGTTGATAAAAAAAAAGCTTTAAAGCATCATGCCTGATGAAAAGGTATGTATTGAGATGTATCTATAATGCCTTAAATTAATAAAGAAAGTGACATTAGAATGTATAAACTATATCCTAAACTAATAAGAAGATGGATGTACAAATAACTACATGAGAAAGATGCACACAATTTCCTAGGCTAAATACAAACCTATACCTATTTGCCTAAAGTATCATATCTTATGAAGCGTCCATAGAAAGGGGTATGTAAAAAAGGGGTCTATGGATTGCTATGGAAAGAAGACTAGTGATTCAAGATGAACCACCATGAAGGAGAGTAACACCAATGGTTTATGATAAACCACAGTAGTTCATTATGAACTACTTGTGAAAAGACAGCAGAGGACTAGTTGGCAACAGAAGGATCCTAACTAGTGGCTGGGCTGCAAAGAGAGTATACAGGAATAGCAGGTGTTGAAACACTGTTGCTGTGAGGGAAAATGCTTGAAGATGTAGCCAATGGCAGCGACATTCAGCACCACCGTGGGTGACCAAGTGGGATCAGAGTAATGTTCACACATGCCGTGGGTACCAATAATGCAATTACAGCAATGTCTAGATATTGTTGTAGGTGATAGTGTGGACGGGTGTCAAGGGTACCACCTGGAAATGGTGAAGTGGCAAGTTGTGCAGTAGAAAGTGATTAAGGGCTGCTGTGAGGGGATGAAATGTATGTTGTGCTGTGGAAGGTATATCGAGTGTGATGAAGATGATATGGTGTAGATGCTATGAAGTGCAGCAAGTGTGTGTGAAAGGTGAATGTGTGCAGAAGATACTGTGTAACAGGCAAATATGCACATGCTATTGGAGGTAAATGGTGTGGTTGTGGCTGTAGCACTGTGTTATAATAGGTAGAGTGTGGATGAGACAAAGTATATATAAGCGATAATGAAATGCAAAAGTATAGAAGATGATGCGCAAGTAATGCTAGTTAAGTGGTATGTAGGTGAGACAGAAAATGACATGCGATGGATATAAATTCAACCGAACTGAACTGATGCTGAAGATGAATTCCCATCAGATTTTTTTTTTCGTGATTATCAATCTCAGCATCAGGACTGTCTTACATAGCCTTTCTATGAACCTGTTTATCAGGGTAGCAAGGTAATCTCTACAACTTTCTCTTCATTGAGTTGGCTCATTAAGTATCCTTTTTGCTAACTTTAGAAGGAGGACACCCTCATTCAAACTTACCTTTCTTTTCCTCTTCAATCAAGGGTAATGAAGGCATATTATTGTTGAAAGCTCCATTATCCACATTAGATTCATCTTTTGAATTTATGTTGTTTTCTCTGTAATTAAGATCATAACCAAGACCAGCAGACTTCAAAGATAAAGTTCTTCACTGTATGCCTGCAACCAGATGAATTAGAAACTTTTGTGGATCTAGAATTCCTGCAATGTTCATGATGAGTTGTAGCTTTGCCGCTGGATAACAAAATTTTGGAAGGCGAGAGGCATCACAATGTATTCAAAAGGACTTTCACAAAAACTTGACCCCAAATCCATAGGGAATGAAAATTTTCATAATTTTACAGGGAGATCAGAATGATCTTCATGGTACAACAGAAGCATACATTGTAGTAAATTGAAAGGAAAATGTACTACTTCTCCTCATGCCGTAACCTGTCACCATTAGAGACACCTAGCTTTCTAGTTTACCATAGAACTAAAGAGACCCAAGGTGCAATGAATTAAACAAAAGAAATGTCATTCTTGATTTGTTCTCAAAACACAACAGTAACCATATTTACACTTCAACCAATTCTTGAGCTTAATCAGGCTTGACAGGAGAGAGAATAAAAAAAAACAAATAATAATAAGAAAAAAAAAGAAGGAAGACAACAATTCCTGTAGCAAACATTAAGATCAAAACCATAAGCAGTGAAAACTGGGCCATTAATGCCATGGAGCTCGAGTACAAGGTAATTGATTGAATAAGTGAAGGTATAGGTTGCAGCAAAATCAGATACAGAGAAAGATTTTTTTTTTACACTGTTTCCAATCTCCCACAGAGATGTAACTGTTAGGGAGGCCCCTGCACCTACTATTACGAGAAAGACCACCATAATGAGAGGGGATCAAGACATAACAGACTCACCCCAGCCATGGACCCAACCCGATGAAGAAAACTCAACGAAGAGAATTCCAAAAGATGATATCCCAACTCCCAGAGCCAGGGGCCACACTAGGTATTCAATTGGGGCTGCTCTAACTTTAAAATAGAAATGCAGAACCACACCAATGGTAGGATAACAAACCTTGGGCAGAGGAATGGCTCCAGAGCTATGGTTACCCCACAAAAGAATTTTGGGACAGAAAGGAAAACGCCAATAGAAGGGAGAAAAACATGCCAAGAGATAGACATCCATCCTTTGTTGTCGCATAAGTCAATGATTCTATATAATCTGACAGCAACGTAGCTAACAGCAACTCGTGGCTGAAGTGTTGATGCTCAATGGATATTGAATGCGACTCATCATATTAATTCCAACGAAATCCATGGGTATCAATAAAGATAATGAAATTGTAGAGGGAAATGAACGCAGATGCAATTATTAATTGAAAATGCACTTAACATGTATTGTGAATGAGAAGTGCACAAGGGGCTGTGCACAGGTGACAATGGGACACCAACTGAAAAAGTATAAATATAACTATACGAAGGAGGAAACAATGTGGAAGGGGCAAGAATTGTGAGGTGCATGGTAGTGGAAACATCACTCAACTAAGGTAAGGAAATTTTATGAAATCAAAACAGCCAATGATGATGAAACTGAAGATTACCACAGAGATACACTATCGTAAGACCGAGGAAATGCAGATCATGAACCTAACCACGGGGACATATATAAATACAAAATGATGCAGAGGTAGGCTGACTTGAAGGATTTCACGGTGAGCCAATGCTTTACTGTGAAATCGACCCTAAGCCTGATTCACAATGAATCTGACTTTCAGTGTATCTTACTAGAAACAGTGAACCCCGAAAATGATTAAATCAAAACAATTGAATGAATGCATGTTACAATGATCAGAGAGGGGAAATGTCATGTATGGATATTGTAACATGTGATGTGAAGGGAAATCAAATAACGATCATAGGAAGTAAAAGCTGAAATGGAATTAAGACCAAAATGAAATGATCGGATAAGATTCAAGTCATGCATGAATGCAATGATCAGATCAGAACATAAAATAACACGAAAGAAATGGAAGTGTAATACATAAAAGAAACGATACATAAAATGAGAATCAAGGAATATTGATTATAAACTGCCATTCATATTTATGCAAACTATTAGAAAATAAAAAAAAATGTCAGAATCGGGTCATTCCATTACTGTTGCATCTGAAGTAGTTTGATTTGCTATATGCAAACCAATATTACCATGGATGCTTGGACAGAAAAGGAAATAACAAAAAAAAAGGAAAATGCAAGAAGATTTGGAGATCAGAAAGAAAGGGGAATATTTACCGTGCTGGAGGCTTTGATTCAGAGGGCAGAGTCGTCGCTTCTATATATTGCCGCAGGATGAAGTCGGCTTCCTTTCATTCGAAAAAGAAAGAAATAAAGAAGAGGATATTGATGGGTAAAGGGAAACAGATGCGCAATGGAGAGGTGAACCACCGATGCCCTACCCCTATCTCGATACCTGCTTATATAGAAGGAGGAGAACCATCGAGAAGGAAGTTTCGAGAAGAAGGGCAGCGGTTAGGGATGGACGGGTGGAAGGCGGATCAAGGGTGGAGACGGATTGCACATGGGAGGTAAATGGTGGATGAAGTCCTCCCTGTGATTTCTCCTCTGCAACGAGAGACCGTTAGGCTATTTGCGGTTTCGGTCCTTCAAATTTTGAAAATTTTCAAAACTGTGCCATTTTCACCATTTTTTTGTTAAAATGTGGTTTTTAACAAAACAAGTTTCAAAGAGTTTTAAACTACTTATTTTTTGCATATTTTTTGATTTTTTTTTTTTGGTTTTTGACAATAAAACTCTAAAATTTATGAGAAAACAAAGGATTTTTGACATATTTTTGTAAAAATTAAAAATATTTACAAAAGGAAGGTTTTTCGAGAATTCGAGGCTATTCCCTAAAAAATTCTTCAGAAAGCGGGTTTGGATTCAGGATTTGAGAAAAATTTTGAGTTTTGAACCTCGAATCGAGAAATATGGAGTAGTGAATCCAAACGGATGCCGGATGGACTGTCCGAGCCATTCAAAAACTATTTTTGGTATTTTTATAATTTTAATTTGAAAATTGGACAATGAGGCTCAGATTTGGGTTTTGATATTGGATCTGGATCCGAAATCGAGTCAGATATAGAAAATTGATTTGACTCTAGTAATTTTTGAGAAATAAACTGGAATTTTGCGCGAGAATGACTCGATTTACTCAGAAAATGGGGGACAAGAGCAAAATGGGAATATTTATAAGATTTTGAAAATTTTCGGGTGTTCACAAATATATAACTTGTAAAATTGAATTTTGAACTTTGAAAAATACTTGAAATACCATTTGAAAGCTCAGAGTTTTGAGAAAATCAATTTCTGAGTAAGACTTAGAAAATTTTGAGAAAATCGATTTCTCTGGATTGGAATTGGAGTTTGCAAATTGAATGAAATGAATGGATATGGATTTGAAAGATATTTCTTTGAGGAATTGAAAAAATCCTTTTGAGTTTTGAAAAATACAGTGCATTTTGAAGTTAGCCTAAGAGTGTAGGCTGAATGTGGCTAATACGAATATCACAAATCTGGGTCTCATTCGTATTCTGACTATGGTCATAAATACAAATTTCACCGAGTTTGTCAACTCCCTAAGAGATAGTGCACGTGCCATTCGTGTAGACCATGGTGAATTTGTAAAAATATGCACATGAATGACAAGCATAACAATTATATATCAATGTTTAAACTATATGCAATGCAAATCCTAATCTAAGCAGAAATTGAAATTCTTATTCCAAATATTACATTTGATATTTACATTGAATTAAATAAAAAAAAAATAAAATAAAAAGTCTTCTTCTTGAATGTTCCTGCAAAACTAGCAAACTTGTTAGAGAAGAAATGTCGGCGTTTCTAGATTTATCCAGTAATAATTGGAAATTACTGGATTTTGCTAGATATAAGCCTTTTTCCATGATTCCCTGAGATAAACATAATAAAATAAGAAATAAAATTGAAGAAATATAAAAATGTAATTTGAAAATTCAAAATTGGGTCAAAATGACCAAAATATCTCTGCTAGCAAGACTATGGCCTTGAAATCGGGTTTTTTCATAAAGATATTTTGTAAAATGAGGTTTTGAAATTCAAATGAAAATAAATCAAACATAAGATGATGTGGTATGATTGGAAATAAGAAAATCCAAGTTAAGAATTTCGAAAATGAGGTCAAATGACCAAAATGCCCCCGATAGCAAGACTATGACCTTGAAATCAAGGTTTTTTGAAATAAATTTTGGTGAAAACTTGAGATTTAGGGTTTAAATGAAATCAAATAAACATAAAATCGATCATGAAGCATCGTAACATGATTATAAATATGAAAAAACCCTAAAAACATGAACTTATGCATAAAAACCAAAAATATCACAAAAATCATGATTTTGGCAGTGTTTCAGGATCCTACGGGCACCCTGTTTTGCAATTTGGCTCATCTAAGCATCAAATGGGTTTCAAAATTGATAAAAATTGGCACTTGTACTTGTTATCACCCTAAAATCAGATTGGAATCATAAAAATATATTTTTGACATTATTCCAATTCAAAAATTGCATTAAAACCCTAAAATGTGTTATTTTTACCCATGCTCACGTATCGGTTTCAGTGCCAGACCCGAATCAGGGGTCAATTCACCACAGAAATTCCTGAAATTTTACAGAGACAGACAAAAAAATACAGAACCTCCTTTTTACAGATTGGAAAAATCATCTTTGGTTAGGGAGATATCGTTCCGACATTCTGGACTTAAATTTAATGAATATAAAATTGATTAAAATAGGCCCTTTCGGTTGCAAATACAGGAAAAAATATCATACTTCATCAAAATTTTCTGAGATTTCATACATGAATAGAAGACATAAAAATAATCAACTTCCCTTTTTATAGATCATGAATCGAATCTACGGTTAAGGATCTATGATCAACACAAGTTGAATTAGGGTTTTTCTAAATCAGAACAAGTTTCAAAACATGGACCTGACTTTCTGACAGAGGAAAAATAGTAAACAGAGATATAAAAATACATGAAAATTTCAGTAAATACTAGGAATTAGCATGAATCTACTGCACTTTACGGATCTTGAATCAGATATCAGATGAAAGAAATAATGCATCTGCAAGTTATGCTTGAATTTGAACAACGATTTTAATCATCAGAAATCCCGATTTGACTTTATATTTTATTAACAGGGTTCCCGAATCCCAAAACATATGATTTTTTACATAAACTCAATAACATATCCATGTATCACATATAAAAAATAAATAATTTATAATGAATATTTCAATATGAACTAGCATGCTTTCTACAGATCTAAGATCAAAACATACAAAAATCTAATAAAACCCTAAAAAGACATGATTTAATAATGAAAAACAAAAAAAAGTATTAAAGCAGCAAAAAAAATTTATTTTAATGCTTAAACACATGTAATAAACATTAATATGCTAAAAAATAAAATAAAAATAGGGAATCCATGGCTGAAATTAATTTTACCTTTGAAATCATGGATTTAATCCATTCAACGGATAAATCTCATGTTTTTTTGGTTAAGAACATGAAAAATGATAATGTAAACGATTCTAATGGATTAGAATCTCAAAATACAGCACTAAACAAGGTTAGATCATCTTCTTGGACCAAATTTGAGGTTCTTGGATGGATTCCATGCCCCAGTGTAATAGGGGGAAGAGATTTTGGATAAAAGGAAGATAATTGATGTTCGAAGAATGCTCTCTGAAGGTAACAAAGCAACTGACTTTTGATTGATTCAGGAGAGACTCTGAAAAATATCACTTCTCGCAGAAGAACATGGTGTAGAGAAGGAGAACAAGCTTATGAGGAAAATTGATAATTTTATTGATGAAGAAAAAAAATGACAAATCAAGGAAAGATAGACAGGATTACATCCTTCTTTGAAGGTAAAATGAGAAATGGGAAAACGGTAGCATTGTCAACTTTTTGAGTAATCGAGGAAAAATGGCTAGTCCTCCTTTTCATCTTCAACGAGAAGATTCTTATCAATGCAATCTTGAACAATGTTCTTGAAGACAAAACAGTGGTCAGTATTGTGTCCCACTGCCCGATGGAATTTGCAAAACTGGTCCATGAACCTTCCCATGATCGTGGGAGGATTTGTGGCTCTGGGGAGCTTTACCATTTCTTTGGTCAACATATATTCGAGGATTTCATCGAGAGGTTGCTCAAGAAGAGTAAACTGACGATCGTCACCCCAACCATCCCGCTTTATCTTTTCTTTCTGCTGACTCAATTTTTCATTCTTCTTTGAAGATTTTTCTTTCTGACCTGCATGATTGCTCTTGCTATTTTTTTAGTCGCTGCGGCCGACATTGGCAGAAAAGGTGAAATTTTCCTTCTTCTTTGAATCTTGATTATTCTTAATGAGAATGATGCCATCATAGACTCCGTTCTCTATTCCCATCTCGAGCCACTCATCCCGTTCAGTAAGCTCAATGAAAGATTTGGAAGGCGAGGTGGAGATAAGACCCCTCAAAGGTTGTGAGAAATTGTTCAGAATAATCTAGAGTGCGTGCTCTTCTGAGATGGGATTTCTCATTTTATTGCAAGTGCCCCTCCATCTGCGGATGAAGTTTCTGGCTTTCTCATTATCTCTTTCCTTCGTATTATAGAGATGGTTAAGCGTCGGCAGCACTTCAGTGTTGAAAAGGAATTGTTCAATGAACAGATTGACTACTTTATCGAATTCCTTCAACTCGATGGGGTTGATATGTTCTGAGTACCACTTGACGACGGTGCCCTCCAGATTGTAAGGAAAACATCTGAACAAAGCACGATTGTCTCTCTTGAATCGATTGCACTCCGCAAAGAACATAGCCAGGTGAGCCTTGGGATCGCCAGTCTCATCAAATTTGACAAATTTGCCAGGGAGATCTTCTAAGCTATCATCCCCATCTAAACCATCATAGAAATCTTCACTTGTGAAAATCCTTTTACCCTTGTCGCGGGCTTGCAGATCCTTAACCATTTTGACCACATCTCTGAGTTGTGACTGGTCAAAGTTATTAGCAGACTAATCTTTTAGCTTATTGGCTGACCCCTGCCCCTGTGTCATCTTCTAAAAAGCTTGTTGAGCCTCACATTCTTCATCGGTGCCACCTCCTGATTCTGCTTCATCAGATGTATCCTCATGTTGGATACACTTCTTGGATATCTTCAGTTGTTTCTTCAATGTTCGGCCCTTGATCTTTTTCTTGGTAGGAATCTTGTCAAAACTGGCCTCTGTTTGCTTTGCCATCATCTTATTCATCATCTTTTGAAACATGGCATACATCTGGGGATCAACATCATCATTGGCTTGTTGACTTTGGTTCCCAGCAGATCGTGGAGAATCCATCTCTTGCTCGCTGCTACTGTTAGGGTGCTGAAGTGACACTGTTTTCTTCTTGGATCTGGTCTGAACCATTCCACGATGCCAAAACTCTCTGTAAGATGAACGTGATGATTAGAATGAGGAAAGAAATTCTTGAAGGCAATGACTTGGAGAATAGAATGAAAATAATGGATGAAGATCTTGAAATTGGGTTGACAATTTGAAGGATATCTCTTTCCCAGGGATGGGATTATTGCTGGGATTGCGACAATTGCATTGTTATGAGAGGAAATAGACAACCGAGATATGCCTTGTTACCTAGGCGAGGTCATCAACCATGAAGAAAAAGACATTTTTGAAGGAATATAACAAAGTAATGCATAATTGGTAATGAGCTTCCCTGTGAACTTGGTAGATTATCTGAGAAGGAAGGTAGGAAGAATTTTTTTTCAGGGAAAAGCATTCATCATATTGCATGAGAGTTCAGAAAATAACATTATGAAGAAAATGACCTCCAAATATAAGGAAAACTGATGATTTTATTGATGTCTTGGAGGAAGGATGACAAATTTAAAGAAAGCAACTGGAGACTACATTTATTCAGAGAAGCAAAAAGCAAAAATGATGGAAATGAGAAAGCATTGGCATTTGTCATCTTCATGAATGATCAGAGAAAGGCTCGGTCAGAACGACCGACTGGTCTTCATCTTTAACAGGGAGATTCTTGTCAACACAGTCTTGAATGATATTTTTGAAGACAAAGCATCGCTCAATATCATGCCTCGTAGCTCGATGGAATTTGCAGAAGTGATCTTTCTATTTCCCTAGGGTGACCGGAGGATTAGCAATTCTTGGAAGCTTAACCATTCCTTTGCTCAACATGTATTCAAGGATCTTTTCGAGGGGTTGATCTAAAGGAGTGAGCTTGCGGTCACGCTCCCAACCTTTATGCTTTGGCTTCTTTTGACTGCTTGTTTTCTGCTGAGAGCAGGATTGAAGAGGTTTGGCTAGGACAGTCGACTGGTCTGCTATTTTGCTTTCCCCCAGAATATCCTTATCAATGCAATCTTGGACGATATTCTTGAGGATGAAACAATTTTCTATATCGTGTCTCATTACACGATAAAATTTGCAAAATTGTTCTTTGAATCTGCCCATAATTGACAGGGGATCGACGACCTTTGGTAAATGAACCACGCCTTTTACGAGCAAGTTTTCTAAAACAGTCTCAAGCTTCAGGTCCAGAGGGATGAACTTTCGATCAGCGCTCCAGTCTTTGTGTTTTGGTTTTTCCTGCTCTTTCCCTTGATGCTGTGGACTGGACTGGAGGGGTCAGGCATTCTGACTGTCCATTTTATCCTTTTGACCTGCGTGGTCCTTTCTGCCTGTATTTGGGTCTCCTGATCTGCCAGTATGATGTTTTCAGCCACCCCTTTTGCTTTTGTCATTGTTGTTGCCCTCGATGTTCACAGAGAATGTGACTAGTGTCATCTCCTTGACTGGCTCCTTTTTAATGCTTGACTCGGGTAGCTCCAATAGCATTTTTGTCATCATTTTTTGAAATATCCTGTATATGACTGGATCAATCTCATCTTCACTTGTCTTGTCCTGCTTCTTGACTGACCTCGAAGAACCCATCTCTTCGACACTGCTTGGTGTTGTTTTCTTTCCCGACCTTGTTTGAACCATGGTGAAAAATGCCAATGCTTTCTGCAGAATAAAGGAATGGTTTAGACTGAAGAATTTTTGAGAGAAATTGAGATGATGCAAGAGATATCTAAGGACTTAGAAAGAGACGAAAATCTGGCAGACCTGGAGAAAAGAAGTTTGACAAGATTTGAACATTTGAAAAATTGCAGGCAAGATCAAAATAAGGTTAGAAATTCGAAGTCCAGAGGAATGGTAGGAAAAGGAAAATCGCCTGGACTTTTGAGGAAAAATATGAGGTTTTTTAAATCATTCAAGGTTTTGATAAAATTGTTGAAAAAAAATAGATGAAATTTGGAAAATGATGTAAAAGGAAAATAAAAGGGAAATGAGAAAATAAAAGAAAAATGCATTCAATCACATCCTGCACAAACAATTATGCACATACAATATTCCCTAAGAAGCTGACTTTAAATGCATCAGTTTTAAAAGAGCTTTAGGACCCTAATCCTGACTCTAGGCTCAGATCAACTGTGTCCAATCATGCTATGCCGATATACTCGAGCCGAGGCTCGATGTACGTGGCATAAAAATTCATCTCTGAAAGTGCACTAGGATCGAGGCAACGAGCACTAGAGGGGGGGTGAATAGTGCTTTTAAAACTTTCTGCGGAATATTGAAGGATTTTGCAAATCTCAAAGCAAACACACAAAGAACACAAGATTTTATCCTGGTTCGGTCAAACCCGACCTACATCCAGTCTCCAAGCAAAACCCGCTTGAGATTTTCCACTATCAACCTTATAAACTACAAGATCACACAAACCATAACTGGTCCCACTTTCAGTAACAATCCCACTGAAAGCAAACAACTCCTTTACACCAAGGAGTCCTTTTTTTTACAGAAAATAAATAACTTACAATACAACCTATGAGCCTTCCTTTTGAATGCAAATGAGATGCAATTGGCTTTTGAGGTTGTTGAAACACTCTACTCGTGAATTCACTATCTCTCAAAGTGATTTGAGTGAAAAACTGAAGTGAAAATATCACGTGAGTGAGAAAACAAATACTTGAATGAATAGGAGTGAAAAGCAAGAAGTAATTCAATATAATTCTATTGAATTTGATGTTTTTGAGTGTAGAATGCACTCATATTTATAGTTAAAATATTCCATACGTTGAGAGTATGAAAGGGTGTCAAAACTGTCCATTTTGAACGATCAAAATGTTTTAAAAATGAAAAGACACACCTTTTTTTGAAGTTTCAGGAAAACGGCAAAATTAGTCGACTGAAACATCAGTTAGTCGACTAATAGTTAGTTATTAGTAGACTGACAGTTATCGTCGGTCGACTGATCTGTTAATCGAGCCGTTTGAAAATCTGAACTTTTGAAACTTAGTCGACTTGAGAAAAGTTAGTTGACTGATAATATCATCAGTAGACTGAAAAACCTTTTAGTCGACTGTTGCTAAAAACTTCTGAAAAACAAACATTCTGTTCGATCGACTGATAAAAAGCATTAGTCGACTGCTGCTAAATTTTTCAGAAAACACATGTTTTGTTCAGTCAACTGATAAAACCATTAGTCGACTGCTGCTAATTTTCCAGAAAACAGACATTCTGTCCAGTCGACTGATAAAACCTTCGGTCGACTAATTTGACAAGAATGACTTTTTAGAAAATATGGCGCGAAAGGATAAGACGACTGATAAGTCTATTGGTCGACTAATAAACATGAAAATTTAAGAAAAGAGTTTTCTAAAAAGATTTTCAAAAGAGTTTCTTTTAGAAAAGTTTTTTCTAAAGACTTTTAAGGTGAAATGCAACCTAAATATGCACTCTAAGTAAGGCTCTTACAAGAATCTAAGACTTTTAATGAATTAAACATATGCACACTAGTCTTCAAAGATTCTTCACTGAATTCTTCAATTTCTTCATAGCCTTAGCTGAAATGCAGTTGATTCTACTTGCTCATCATCAAAACCTTGTACTTGAAGTATCATGTATGGCTTCATTGTCGTAACAATCCCCCCTTTTTGATGATGACAAACTTAATCAAAGATGAAGCATTTAGATGCATAGATGGAGATTTTACTCCCCCTATCAATATGCTGCAAAACATTAAAAGTTAGCACATTTAAAGCACATATATCACATATTAATTGGTTTGCATTTCCATTCATCATTTCTTCATGTATTTAGAAATACATTCATTCAAAGCTTTCTTTTTCTCTTAATTTTGCATTTCTCATGCAAGATCTCCTATAATGTAATTGCTATCATCTTTTTCTCAAGATCTCCTGCAATTTCAATGTAATGCTATCTTTATCTTTTTCTCCCTCTTTGTCAGAATAAAAAAGAGTAAGGGCAAAAATAGCATAAGCAAAATAGAGATTACAAGTTTAAAAATATTACAACCCATAAAGTAAGTTTTTCAAAGATCAAAGATCAGAAAAGAGAGTTTAGCAAATCCTTAATGGCAGTTACATCCTTCTGAATTGAAACAAGTTGTTGAGTCACATCTTCACGAAAGGTGTGTTGATGCAGCTCCAAAGCTTCCAGTCTCTGCATAACTTCATCATGGTCTTGATTTGTTGAAAATTTCTTTCTTTTTGCATGAGATGAAGGTGTCGCTATAGGTGAAGGTTCAGAAATAGATGGTTCATTAGGATCAGATGGTTCAGTTTGATCAACATTTAAGGGAGACAGATATTTAATTTTCATTCTTTTAAAAATTGTTTGATCAAAGAATTCTTTTTGCTCAATGTACTTTTCACTTGTTAAAGGAACTTTAAAATGTCTAAAAATACGGGTTAAAAGACAACCATAAGGAAGAAATGGTTTTTGTTTCCACAAGTTTGTAAAATACATATTGACCCAGTTGACAGAAATATTTCCAAATAAAACATAAAGAGCCGTAGATAGATCTGTGGAATAATAATCAAAAGAACCAGTTTTGGGTAGAACATTGTGGGCAAGGATTCGTCCAGCAATGCGTGCACGAGTTTGAAGATTAATATTTTTAAAAGGAGGGCAGTGAGGTGCTTCTGGAAGAAGAATTTGTTCAAAAACTCTTTCATCATTCAATTCAATAGTGTTGAAAAGAGTGTCTGAAGGTGGAATTTCAAGAATTTCTCCAAGCAATTTCGAATCAAACTCAATTTCAACATCACGAACAAGAGAAGACAAAACTCCAGTTTCATGATTCATTTGTAAATTCGTGTAAAACAAGTGAATAAGAAAAGGATAGTGAAGGGTATCTGCACAAGCATCAAAAAGATGTGAAATACCAGGAAATAATTCTCTTATTTTGTAACGAGAAAATAAATGAAATAGAACATTTCGGCCTGGTAAAATAGGTAGTGCAGAAATTGATCCAAAAGTGTCATAGAGAAGAGGATTGTGAAGTAATCTTAGTGAAAAACCATGTCTTGAAGTAGGTGTAGGAAAAGGAGAACCTAAACCTTTTGCAGATGCAGACTTCGTACGAGGCATGGTTACTGATGTCTTCTTTTAAATCGTTGTAAATTTTGAAAAGATTTTTAGATGTAAAACATGTGAAAACCAGACATCAAATAATAAAAACCGGTTCTCACTAGTGGATGAGATCGGGTCGAACTCAGGGAACGGGAATATATCGTATTCAAATACACAAATCTAAACTAATCTTTATTGCCGAATTATTGAAATGTAAAATGTTTCAAAAGAGGTAAAAACAACTAACTATTACAACAAATGAATACCCTTCGCAGAGGGCGTAAAGTGCAATATTTACAAACTCAATTAAAATTCTAAGTCTAAACTGAAAAGTAAAAATCTTCTATCTTCGTACTTCGTGTCACGTAGTCTCTTTTGCTCCAATCTCGTGCAATCCTGCACAAGTCAAAAGAACACGAGCAGTACCACATATAGAAAGAAAATTATACTAAACTAGCTAAATGCTAAAAACACTGAAATATAACATCAAAAGAAACTAACGAACATTAAAACGATATTAAACTAATGTTAATGAACTATGTACTTCTAAAATTAAGAGTAAAATAAAAGACACTAAAAAATTTTCACAAACCGAATTTACTGAACTAAAACTGAAAACACGAATCGGAAATAAAAGAAACACAAACAACTAGAAATTACTTGAAATTGATTAAGAGAAACTGAAACATGAAATAAAGCAAAAACAGGAAATGAATATGTAAGAAAAACAGGAAATGAATGTGTAATAAAACTAGAAATGAAAATGTAAAGAAACACAGGAAATTACTGTTTTAAAGCAAGAAAATGACATAAAGAAAATTATCTAGCATTGAAATGATGAAAAACAGGAATTGAGTTGTAAACAGGGAATAAAATGAAACAAATTTCAGAAAATCAGAATGTAAACGAACAAGAAATTGAATATCAAAAACTCTCTGCAAGTTACAAATGAAAACAAAAGCATAAATGCAGGAATCGATTAACAACTAATGTACGAATTACAGATTAAGAACAAGATATGAATCAAAAACAGATTTAACTACAAATGAAATACAAAATAGAAGATCAGATGATAAAAAAAAACATAAACTGAAACAACATCCATCGATTTTTTTTTTAGTTTTTTTTTTTTTGAAACAAACACATCACGACAGAATCGAAAGAATGTGGAAGAAGAATAAGAAGTAGAAGAAGATGAAATTAGAAAAAGAAGAAAACAGATTGGCTGAAGAAGTTGCAAAAGAAGAAATCAGAGGAATAAGATGAAGAGGAGGAAGAAGTAGAAGAAGAAGAAGTTGCAGAAGAAGAAAATTCAGATGAAGAAGAAGAAATGAAAAAGAGGAGGAGGATTAGCTGAAGAAGGAACAGATCGACAGAAAAAAAATCAGAAAAAGAAGAAGAAAAGATCAGAAAAAGCAGCAGCAGAAGAAGGATTGGAAGAAGAAGAAGTTCTGAAGAAGAAGAAGAAGAAGAAGAGTACTCAACACTCACCGTGAACCTGAGGGAATTGGAAGAGAAGTTGGCGGCGACCTCCACCGTGCGCCATTCACCGGACTGAAGAGTCCTCCATTGCTATCGGCTGGAGTGTAGACAGAGAAAGAGGGAGAAGGGGAAAGTAGGGAAGAAAAGATGCTGGTATTAATGGAGGATGGTGAGAAAAGAGGGAAAGAGAGGGAAAGAGGGGAAAAGGGGCTTCAGCCATATGGAAGAGGCGCCTGGTTTTCTTTGTTTTTGGGGTTTTTAAACACAACAAACCGCCTGGAACCAGTTTAAAACAAATGCAAACCGGTTCAAGCCGGTTTGTTTATTTGTTTTTAGTTTTTTTTTTAGAAATACCAACCGTTTCAAATTGGTTTTATTATATATATATTTTTTTCAATTTTTTCTTTTTCAATTTTCCAAAAATTACAAACCATGTAATGATTTGTTTTTATTATATTTTTCATTTTTAAAAGTAAAGAAAATCTATTAATCGGTTTATTATGAAAATTTTCAAAAACAAAACTATTTATTTATAAAGAAATTCAAAAACTAATCTAACTATATATTTTTTTCTTTTCTAAAAAAAACAAACACTTAAAATGAATATAAAACTATTTTTCTCCATTTTTTATTTTTAACCAAACTACAAAAACTAAAATAGGCATAAAAATGTAAAATAAAACTATTTTTCCTGCATTTTCTATTTTTAAATCATTTTAACCATTTACTCAAAAACTATCATAAAATTGGGTTTTTGAAACATTATTTTATAAAATCATGCATATTTTAATGTTAATAAACCCTGAATTATATGCATGATCAAATACCCCCATGCTTATGTTTTGCTAGTCCTCGAGCAAACTAGAAAAATGCAAGAAATCAAACTATCACCTAACTCACTTTCGTAGGAATCACGGTTGCATTTAGCACATGCAACAAGCCCTTTCAACCCCTGAGTTACCCCAGTGGACGAGTAAGGTCTCGTGAGGGTTTGCAGTGATGCTACCCACAAACATCTCTGTCATGTATGCATAATATTACACATCCTCATAAGCAGTAGGTAATTAAAGACTTTATTTTCACAAATATTTCCTGTTATTTCAAAATCAAAACATAATTAGAGTCTTTTATATACCACCACAGAAAAGAATTTCTTTCACTTTTCTAAATATCACAGTTATTTATGTTTTATTCTTAGAAAATCCAATAAAAACATATTATTATTTACTTATCCTCACTCATATGTTTTCTACACACGTTTTCTCAATCACACTTCTAAGCATTGAACTTTTCTTTCTTTTTAAGCTCTTTCCTCTCTTTTTTTCTTTTCACGCTTTTTCTTTTTGCGTTCCTTATTTTTCTCTTATAGCTTGCGTGTGGTCTGCTTTTATGCCTTGTGCAATGTCAATATCTTCTATACTTTTTCAATACATATCAAAAGATATCAACTAAGACATAAAAGTGACTTCCTTCATTCACCTTTATAACATGAGAGTCAAATATTTCAACTTGTATCTGTTCTCAGTTACTTAGGATCACGAAGTTTTCCACTCTCCTTTATGAAAATGGACTTAAAAGTTTCAACTTACCTCTAAGTTCCATCTACTAAGAATTGCGGAATTATCCAAACAACCTAACACATGCTATTTTTTTCTTTTGAGCTCATTTTTATGCTTTTGTTCATTTGCTTAGTTTTTCAAAAATAGGACTGTGCATATTCATATTTATGATTCAAAATAAATTTTAACATGTATCTATCATCATTTCTTTGAAATCCGCATAAAAACCATAATTTTTAGATCTATGTCAGAAAAAAATTTTGTCGGGCTTAAAAAATCCTCTAAAAACATCAGATTTGAAATAACATTCATATAAGTTCAAACTCTTTCTTTAAAAATCTACTTTTCATGAGATATGTGTAAACATGTGCAAGAACGTAAACAGAAATATCAAGGTGTGCACTCTACACCCTCCCCCATGCTTGAATAACACTGTCCCAGTGGCACTCCCCCATTCTTGAATGAAACTACGTGAATGCACATGAGAGAAATAAATGAGGGAAAAGAGTAGAATAACCTGACATGAATTAAAAATATACGTTCTATGAATGTAATGAATGCAATGTATACATGACAAAACATAAAACTCATGAATGAAACAAAAACAATATGAAAAACTCATGAAAAAGTAAAAATAAAATCTATAAATTCTAAGCAATTCTAATAATATACAAGATATGGGTTTCCTCCCATAAAGCGCTAAGTTTCACGTCCCCAGCCAGACGGATCTCTGGAAAAATCCTTCATCGTCCATGAGATCAATGGACGTGAAGTCAGACTCAACCGGGCTCTATGAAGAAAAGAGTGTCATCTGTGACACTACGCACTGTGTTTCCATCCCTTCTACCTCCAAATATAGGATCATAACTCTCTCGACGTGAAGAACAGAGATTAGTCTCATCTGAGAGACTGGTCAAGAATCGAGAGTCTAGGACCGACCGAGTATCAATGAATGCTACTTCAGACAAGTGGTGAATATGATCAGGCTTGACTTGGTCAAGCACCTTCTGCATCTGCACCTCTTGCTTACTAAAAATTGGTGATCCTAAAGGCTGAGAAAATGGGGCTTTATATGATGAAAATATATGCTGTGAGTAAGGCCCCTTCTGTTGAGGTATCATGGAGATCGACTCGTTAGTAGAAATGATATGAGATTCATGAGTCGATTCCTGAGTGGAGTGACATGCCTTCCCATACTGATGGGATGTAACAGATTTGACTTGCTCATGATGTGAAGTAGGTTGCAAGTCAAATATCATGGAATCCTCTCCCTTGGATGTGACAACAGACTGACTATGAAGGTTCCCCTGATTTTGTCTACTCAATGTCTGAGCTAACTGTCCCATTTGAGTCTCTAGCTTGGCTATTGACTGCGTATGGGAACACAAAGTGGCCTTGATATCAGAAAAAGCTTCTAACATCTTCTCTTGAAATGATGAACTTGGAATGGGCTCCTGAGGAGAAGGTAGACAATACTGGGGATGAACCTGTGGAAATATAGGATGCGAGTAACCTTGTGAAGGGTTACTGGGTCTATACTGTGTCTGGGAGGGCTGATGGGATAGGAAAATGAACTGGTTTCGCCAACCTGTGTTATATGAAGATGTAAATGAATCGGGCATGGGTTTAGCTAAACCTTGGGCAGCATTCACCTGCTCCTGAACGAATTCAGGATATAATGACGTTGCCGGACAATCCGCAACACAGTGTGCAGGGCTAGCGCATAGCTCGCACACTCTTTCTACTTGATTTCTCGAAGAATTGGCTAGGAATTGATCTAACTTCCTAGTCAACTGGTCAACCTTAGTACGCAATTCTAATTCGGACCCAACTTCGGAAATCCCAACTTTCCTAGGACCACTAGACAGGGATGTAGTCCTATCGAACCGTGAAGACAAGGTATGATGCATCGTGTTTTCACTCAAGGTCTCAAATAGAGACCACGCCTCGTCCTCACTCTTGAGCATAAAAGTGCCCCCACAAGACGAATCAACCATTTGACGATGCTTTTCAGTAAGCCCATCATAAAAATACTGCACCAACTGCCAACGAGGCACCTGGTGATGGGGACACTTGCGGAGAAGATCTTTCAATCTCTCCCAAGACTCGTGAAATTGTTCTCCCTCAATTTGAGAAAAACTGGTTCGTTTTACCAATTGGGAAATATTTTTTTAAAAATTCTCTTTGCATTCCTTCCCAAGTAGTAATACGAACCATCTCAAGAGATTTTAACCAGTGCTTGGCTTTATCTTTGAGAGAGAACGGAAACAAAGTCAACCTCATAGCATCATCTCCAAAGTTATTGATTCGCACAGTCGAGCAAATCTCAAGGAATTCGTCGAGATGACGATATGGGTCTTCATTGCTAAGGCCATAAAACGAAGGTAACATTTGAATCACACTAGCCTTAATCTCAAAATGGCTCGCTCCTACATCAGGTCTCGTGATGCAGGAGGTGGGAGTATACGTATTTGGCATGAAGTACTCCCTCAAAGGACGGATCAATTGATGATCGTCAGCCATTGCGTACACCTTAGAGTAGACCGGTGTAGCACACGTCCTAACTTTGGGTTTTCTACCTAACTAACGCACTAAGCGGCCAAACCACTCAAACCACAAAGCGAGTGAACTAAAAACAAAAACTACACAAACACCACGCAGTTACACATAACAGGGATTATGCATAAGAAATATGAAATCTATGTGCACGGTACCAATCGTACACAGTCACCTCTAAGGGGATCCTATTAGGTGGGCTGTGTAGAAAAGTAAGCTCGTCTCTAAGATATGCACATACGTGGTTCTAAACCTAAATGCACACAAACACTAGGCAATAAAGTGAATACTAATATTACGCCGTTCCCCGGCAACGGCGCCAAAAATTTGATGTCTTCTTTTAAATCGTTGTAAATTTTGAAAAGATTTTTAGATGTAAAACATGTGAAAACCAGACATCAAATAATAAAAACTGGTTCTCACTAGTGGATGAGACCGGGTCGAACTTAGGGAACGGGAATATATCGTATTCAAATACACAAATCTAAACTAATCTTTATTGCCGAATTATTGAAATGTAAAATGTTTCAAAAGAGGTAAAAACAACTAACTATTACAACAAATGAATACCCTTCGCAGAGGGCGTAAAGTGCAATATTTACAAACTCAATTAAAATTCTAAGTCTAAACTGAAAAGTAAAAATCTTCTATCTTCGTACTTCGTGTCACGTAGTCTCTTTTGCTCCAATCTCGTGCAATCCTGCACAAGTCAAAAGAACACGAGCAGTACCACAGATAGAAAGAAAATTATACTAAACTAGCTAAATGCTAAAAACACTGAAATATAACATCAAAAGAAACTAACGAACATTAAACCAATATTAAACTAATGTTAATGAACTATGTACTTCTAAAATTAAGAGTAAAATAAAAGACACTAAACAATTTTCACAAACCGAATTTACTGAACTAAAACTGAAAACACGAATCGGAAATAAAAGAAACACAAACAACTAGAAATTACTTGAAATTGATTAAGAGAAACTGAAACATGAAATAAAGCAAAAACAGGAAATGAATATGTAAGAAAAACAGGAAATGAATGTGTAATAAAACTAGAAATGAAAATGTAAAGAAACACAGGAAATTACTGTTTTAAAGCAAGAAAATGACATAAAGAAAATTATCTAGCATTGAAATGATGAAAAACAGGAATTGAGTTGTAAACAGGGAATAAAATGAAACAAATTTCAGAAAATCAGAATGTAAACGAACAAGAAATTGAATATCAAAAACTCTCTGCAAGTTACAAATGAAAACAAAAGCATAAATGCAGGAATCGATTAACAACTAATGTACGAATTACAGATTAAGAACAAGATATGAATCAAAAACAGATTTAACTACAAATGAAATACAAAATAGAAGATCAGATGATAAAAAAAAACATAAACTGAAACAACATCCATCGATTTTTTTTTTAGTTTTTTTTTTTTTTGAAACAAACACATCACGACAGAATCGAAAGAATGTGGAAGAAGAATAAGAAGTAGAAGAAGATGAAATTAGAAAAAGAAGAAAACAGATCGGCTGAAGAAGTTGCAAAAGAAGAAATCAGAGGAATAAGATGAAGAGGAGGAAGAAGTAGAAGAAGAAGAAGTTGCAGAAGAAGAAAATTCAGATGAAGAAGAAGAAATGAAAAAGAGGAGGAGGATTAGCTGAAGAAGGAACAGATCGGCAGAAAAAAAATCAGAAAAAGAAGAAGAAAAGATCAGAAAAAGCAGCAGCAGAAGAAGGATTGGAAGAAGAAGAAGAAGAAGAAGAAGAAGTTCTGAAGAAGAAGAAGAAGAAGAGTACTCAGCACTCACCGTGAACCTGAGGGAATTGGAAGAGAAGTTGGCGGCGACCTCCACCGTGCGCCATTCACCGGACTAAAGAGTCCTCCATTGCTACCGGCTGGAGTGTAGACAGAGAAAGAGGGAGAAGGGGAAAGTAGGGAAGAAAAGATGCCGGTATTAATGGAGGATGGTGAGAAAAGAGGGAAAGAGAGGGAAAGAGGGGAAAAGGGGCTTCAGGCGTATGAAAGAGACGCCTGGTTTTCTTTGTTTTGGGGGTTTTTAAACACAACAAACCGGCTGGAACCAGTTTGAAACAAATGCAAACCGGTTCAAGCCGGTTTGTTTATTTGTTTTTAGTTTTCTTTTTAGAAATACCAACCGTTTCAAATTGGTTTTATTATATATATTTTTTTTCAATTTTTTCTTTTTCAATTTTCCAAAAATTACAAACCATGTAATGATTTGTTTTTATTATATTTTTCATTTTTAAAAGTAAAGAAAACCTATTAATCGGTTTATTATGAAAATTTTCAAAAACAAAACTATTTATTTATAAAGAAATTCAAAAACTAATCTAACTATATATTTTTTTCTTTTCTAAAAAAAACAAACACTTAAAATGAATATAAAACTATTTTCTCCATTTTTTATTTTTAACCAAACTACAAAAACTAAAATAGGCATAAAAATGTAAAATAAAACTATTTTTCCTACATTTTCTATTTTTAAATCATTTTAACCATTTACTCAAAAACTATCATAAAATTGGGTTTTTGAAACATTATTTTATAAAATCATGCATATTTTAATGTTAATAAACCCTGAATTATATGCATGATCAGTTACCAAAATGTCGGCTTCCAAATGACGTCCGGCAAAGGAAAAAGCTTTCCGACGATAAAAAAAGGACGATGCGGTGGCTGATGGCGAGGAGAGGTCGGCCAAAAGGGGATTCCGGCAATGCACTGTCACGGCAAGAGAGTTCCGGTGTGTTTTTGAAGATGCGCCAGTCACTACAAGAGGATTCCGGCGTTTGAAGATCACGGCCAGAAGATTACAGCATCGACGAAGATGGAATCGAACGGCACTCCTAGGGTTTTTCGGAAAAGAGAGAGAGAGGCAAAAGAGAAAGAGGGGTTTTCGGTTTAAGGGTTTCATTTTAAAAAAAAAACGAAAAGGTACGAAGTGAAACGATGCCTCTTTTTTAAAAAAAAACGGGTTTTAAAACAAATCCAAGGGGTGTCGGGTCCCTTCACTTAAATTTTTTTTAAAAAAATTTAGTCGACTAAAACTTTATCGGTCGACTAAAAAAGTGTGACTTATTCTAAAAATATCATCAGTCGACTAGAACTATATCGGTCGACTAATATGATGCAATACATTCCAAAATATAAAAACACCAGTCGACTAAAATTTTATCGGACGACTAATATAGTGCGATTTTGAGATTTTGTTCAAAAATCAGCATTTTTATAAATCCAAAAAGGAGCAAATACCTAGTTCTCTCCTAATTCTCATAAAATCTTCATTTTTAAGAGGTTTAGTGAAGATATCGGCATGTTGTTCTTTAGTGGAAATAAAATTTAACGAAATATCTCCTTTTAACACATGATCTCTTAAAAAATGATGTCTAACTTCAATATGCTTAGTTCTTGAGTGCTGAATAGGATTTTTCGAAAGATTTATAGCACTAGTGTTATCACAATAAATAGTTGTTGTGGAGTAGTTTAAACCAAAATCTTTTAAGGTCTGTTTCATCCAAAGTACTTGTGAACATGCTAAACTAGCCGCTATATATTCAGCTTCAGTTGTTGAGAGTGATACTGAATTTTGCTTTTTACTAAACCAAGAGACTAAGGAATTTCCCAAGAAATGACAAGTTCCACTAGTACTCTTGCGATCAGATTTACTTCCTGCAAAATTTGCATCACTATATGAAACTAAATCAAAGGAAGATGATTTTGGGTAAAACAAACCAAAATCTGAAGTATCTTTCAAATAACAAAGAATTTGTTTTACTGCAGTTAAATGAGATTCCTTTGGATTAGCTTGAAATCTTGCACACATACAAACACCAAACATAATATCAGGTCGACTAGCAGTTAAGTATAATAGAGATCCGATCATACCTCTGTAGAGCTTAGTATCTACACTTTTACCATTTTCATCTTTATCAAGAGAAGTAGTTGTACTCATAGGATTCCTTCTTGATTTCGATGAGTCCATCCCAAATCTCTTGAGAAGTTCTTTTGTATACTTACCCTGATTGATGAAGATTCCTTCTTCAGTTTGCTTTATTTGAAGTCCAAGGAAGTAGTTTAATTCGCCCATCAAGCTCATTTCAAGCTCTTCCTGCATAGCCTTAGCAAATTCTTTACAAAGAGAATCATTAGTAGAACCAAATATTATGTCATCAACATAAATTTGCACAATAAGAATATCTGAATTAAAATGTTTAATAAATAAAGTGGAGTCTACCCGACCAATGGAAAAACCAGATTGTTCTAGAAAATTTCGTAGTCTTTCATACCACGCTCTTGGTGCTTGTTTGAGTCCATACAGAGCTCTTTTCAATTTGTAGACCTTTTCTGGATATTTCTCATTTTCAAAGTCTGGGGGTTGCTCTACATAAACTTCTTCATTGATGTGTCTATTTAAAAATGCACTCTTAACATCAATTTGATATAACTTGAAGTTCATGTAACTAGCAAAAGCAAGCATCATACGAATTGACTCTAATCGAGCCACTGGTGCATAGGTTTCATCAAAATCTATGCCTTCTTCTTGATTATAGCCTTGTGCCACTAGCCTTGCTTTGTTACGAATGACTTCACCATTTTCATCCAGCTTATTTCGGAAGACCCATCTTGTTCCAATTACAAGATGATCCTTTGGTCTATCAACTAGATCCCAAACAGCATTCCTAGTAAATTGGTTAAGTTCTTCAGACATGGCTAAAAGCCAAAATTCACCATCACAAGCCTCATTGATATTCTTTGGTTCTAATTTAGATATGAAAGCAACATTTGCAATATATTTTTCTAACTGCCTTCTAGTTTGGACACCACTCTTTATTTCACCAATAACTTGTTCATGTGGATGATTAGGAACTTCTTTCCAAACCGGTTGAAGAGGAATATTTTCTTGAGAAGTACTCTCTATCAAGGGTTCTTCTTGAAGTGTTGCTTCTTCTTCTTCGCTTAGAGGAATAACCTGCTCACAATTCTCATCAAATGCAACATGTAGAGATTCTTCAATACAAGATGTTCTTTTATTGAAAATACGATATGCTTTACTTCTAGAAGAATATCCAAGAAATATTGATTCATCTGATTTTGAATCAAACTTATCAAGATTATCTTTGGTATTTAACAAGAAACATTTACTACCAAAAAATTTGAAATATGAGATCTTTGGTATACGATCATAATACAATTCAAAACATGTTTTATGTAAAATTGGTCGAATAAGAACACGATTTAAGACATAACATGCTGTATTAATTGCTTCAGCCCAAAAATATTTTGGTAAATTTTTATCTTGAAGCATGGTTCTAGCACATTCTTGCAAAGTTTTATTCTTTCTTTCAACAACTCCATTTTTGTGGAGCCGCTCTAGGAAAAGCAAAGTTGTGAGATATACCATGTAAATCACAAAACTTTAGAAAAGATTCATTTTCAAATTCACCACCATGATTACTACGAATTTTAATAATAGATGTAGATTTTTCATTTGTAATTCTTCTACAAAGTTTAGAAAATTCTGAAAAAGCATCATTTTTGCTTTTTAGAAAAATCACCCATGTAAACCGAGAATAATCATCTACTATAACAAAAGCATACTTGCTACCATTCAAACTTTGAATTCTAGATGGTCCAAATAGATCTAAATGTAAAAGTTCAAGAGGACGTTTTGTTGAAACTATATCTTTAGCTTTAAAAGAACTCTTGATTTGTTTACCCCTTTGACAAGCATCACATAAGTGATCCTTTTTATATGGTATTCTAGGTAGGCCTCTTACAAGATCATTCTTGGATAATTTTGAAATATTTTAAAATTAACATGTCCAAGTCTCTTGTGCCATAACCATTGAATTTCATTTGAAACAATAAGACATTTTTCATTAAAAGAGGGTAATTCATCTAGATATAGTTCATACACATTGTTTCTTCTTTTACCTTTAAAAATGATCTTTTTAGATTGAAAATCAGAAATTAAGCATAAATCATTTTCAAAAGAAACATGAAAACCTTTATCACATAATTGACTAATAGATATTAAATTATGCATTAAACCATCCACTAAAAGAACATTTTCTATCAAGGGAAATTTTGGATTACCAATACCTATCACTTTTCCCTTGTTATTGTCACCAAAGGTGACGGTTCCTCCATCCTTATTTTGGAGGGTGGAAAATAACTCCGGCCTTCCAATCATATGTTTGGAACAGCCGCTGTCCAATATCCATTTGCTCCTTATGTTGTGTACCTACAACAAAATCAGAAAACAGAGCATTTGACCCCTTTCTATTTTCGGGTCCATGAGAGTTAGTCTTAGGAACCCATATCCATTTGGATTTTGGTTTCCTTTGATAATAAATATTTTTTCTATAAAAGAATTTAGAATAAACATTTCTAGAATAATCATTTCTAGATGCATTTCTATTAGAACTAGAAAGTTTAGTTTTATGAACAAAAGGTTGAGAATAATGTCTTTGATTTTTCACCACATAGTTTGGTCTATTTTGAGTATCAAAGAAGCTATATCCCAATCCGGTTTTATTAACCGAGCATCTTTGAGAACCAAGAAGTTTTTCTAGATTCTCTTGACCATTTGTGAATTTGGTCACTATAGAAAGAAGATCATTTGACTTTTCTTTAAGACTAAATATTTCATTTTGTAAGAGATTGGTTCTAACTCCAATTTCTTTTATCTCAAGTGCTTGGCAAGAATTTTCCTTCTTGAGATCTTCTGTTTCTTGAAGTAACACTTTATTTTGAGAGTCAAGAGTTAAATTTTCAGTTTTTAACTCTTTATTTTTAGAACTAAGACTCTTAAATTTAGCATATAAATCATTAAATGCTTCAAATAACTCATCATAGTCAAATTGACTTACCGAATCTTCTTGTGCTACAAAACACATGTTGGCGACTTCTTCATTTGATTCTTCATCGAAAGAGGAGTCACTATCATCCCAACAGGCTTGAAATGCCTTTTTCTTCTTGAATTGGTCCTTGGGCTTGAATTTGAGAAGAGGACAATCTTTCTTGATTATAGCCTGCCTTTTTGCAGTTAAAGCACTTTACTTTATTGGGAATGGAAGAATCTGCTTTCTTTGAAATCTTCCCTTTTTGATGAATCTTCTGAATTGTCTTGTGATGAGGGCAATATCTTCATCTTCATCTTCTTCAGAATTTTCTAAGTCAGAAGTAGCCTTAAAAGCAAGAGATTTCTTTTTAGGCTCTTCTTCTTGTCTGTCTTGAAGTTGGACCTCATATGCCATTAGGTTACCAACTAAGTCTTCAAGAGTGAGAGTATTGAGATCATTTGCTTCTTCAATAGCAGTGGTTTTTCTCTCCCATTCAGGAGTTAAACACCTTAGAATCTTTCTAACTAAATCCACTTGTGAATATTCTTTTCCAAGGGATTTCAAAGTGTTAGTTATATCGGTCATTCTAGTTACCATGTCCGATATAGATTCATTTTGCTTCATTTTGAATAATTCAAATTTATGAACTAAAGAAGCAATTTTAGATTCCTTTACCTTTGACGTACCTTCGTGTGTTACGAGAAGAGTATGTCAAATTTAATTAGCTGTAGAACATTGAGAGATGCGATTGAACTCTACCTTGTCAACGCCACAATATAAGGCATTCATTGCCTTGGCATTAAGTGAAGCAGTCTTCTTTTCATCATCGGTCCATCGACTGAAATCAGTTGATGGAGTTTGGTACTTTTCTAAAACAACTCTCCAGATATCGAGATCCATGGATTGCAGGAATATTGTCATTCTTACTTTCCAGTATCCATAGTTTGTTCCGTCGAATAGAGGAGGACGAACAGAGAAACTTCCTTCTTTGTGCTGAGATGTTGTAGTTGTCATGCTAGATGATGGTCAAATCAAAGTAATAGCAAACCTGTGCTCTGATACCAAATGAAAGTGCACTAGGATCGAGGCAACGAGCACTAAAGGGGGGTGAATAGTGCTTTTAAAACTTTCTGCGGAATATTGAAGGATTTTGCAAATCTCAAAGCAAACACACAAAGAACACAAGATTTTATCCTGGTTCGGTCAAACCCGACCTACATTCAGTCCCCAAGCAAAACCCGCTTGAGATTTTTCACTATCAACCTTGTAAAGTACAAGATCACACAGACCATAACCGGTCCCACTTTCAGTAACAATCCCACTGAAAGCAAACAACTCCTTTACACCAAAGAGTCCTTCTATTTACAGAAAATAAATAACAACTTACAATATAACCTATGAGCCTTCCTTTTGAATGCAAATGAGATGCAATTGGCTTTTGAGGTTGTTGAAACACTCTACTCACGAATTCACTATCTCTCAAAGTCATTTGAGTGAAAAACTGAAGTGAAAATATCACGTGAGTGAGAAAACAAATACTTGAATGAATAGGAGTGAAAAACAAGAAGTAATTCAATATAATTCTATTGAATTTGATGTTTTTGAGTGTAGAATGCACTCATATTTATAGTTAAAATATTCCATACGTTGAGAGTATGAAAGGGTGTCAAAACTGTCCATTTTGAAAGATCAAAATGTTTGAAAAATGAAAAGACACGCCTTTTTTTGAAGTTTCAGGAAAACGGCAAAATTAGTCGACTGAAACATCAGTTAGTCGACTAATAGTTAGTTATTAGTAGACTGACAGTTATCGTCGGTCGACTGATCTGTTAATCGAGCCGTTTGAAAATCTGAACTTTTGAAACTTAGTCGACTTGAGAAAAGTTAGTCGACTGATAATATCATCAGTAGACTGAAAAACCTTTTAGTCGACTGTTGCTAAAAACTTCTGAAAAACAAACATTCTGTTCGGTCGACTGATAAAAAGCATTAGTCGACTGCTGCTAAATTTTTCAGAAAACACATGTTTTGTTCAGTCAACTGATAAAACCATTAGTCGACTGCTGCTAATTTTCCAGAAAACAGACATTCTGTCCAGTCGACTGATAAAACCTTTGGTCGACTAATTTGACAAGAATGACTTTTTAGAAAATATGGCGCAAAAGGATTAGTCGACTGATAAGTCTATTGGTCGACTAATAAACATGAAAATTTAAGAAAAGAGTTTTCTAAAAAGATTTTCAAAAGAGTTTCTTTTAGAAAAGTTTTTTCTAAAGACTTTTAAGGTGAAATGCAACCTAAATATGCACTCTAAGTAAGGCTCTTACAAGAATCTAAGACTTTTAATGAATTAAACATATGCACACTAGTCTTCAAAGATTCTTCACT
This sequence comes from Nuphar pumila, assembly GCF_984573655.1. Lineage (NCBI taxonomy): Eukaryota > Viridiplantae > Streptophyta > Magnoliopsida > Nymphaeales > Nymphaeaceae > Nuphar > Nuphar pumila. Next base: position 67,655,009 of record NC_143259.1, on the reverse strand, counting down.
GAATTCTTCAATTTCTTCATAGCCTTAGCTGAAATGCAGTTGATTCCACTTGCTCATCATCAAAACCTTGTACTTGAAGTATCATGTATGGCTTCATTGTCGTAACAATCTCCGATTCTAGGCTTGTGTTTTCTCAACATCCTTGAGCGCCTGTCGATATACGTTGAACTATGGCCCTTGGTACGTGGCAAGGGAGCGTTAGCCCAAATAAGTGGCCCAGTTGTGAGGCTCTGTCCCAAACTATGGTTCTGGAAGAGAGCCCAGCAACGTGAAGACCAGGTAGACATAGGTGGGGTGGTTTTTGAAAACATGAGCACATGCAGACAAACATAGGGCTCTAAGTCCTAAAGAGATAGAATTTTGAAAATTTTGAAGAAGCAAACATTGTTTTCATACAAATCCTAGATTGAGGAGTGTTGTATTTCAGACCTAAGTCTATGTGAGCATGCATAATTCTCCTTAATATGGTCTTACCAAACCATGCCTAGTCTACATGCAATCCATGTCAGCTGGGTTCAAGTCTAGTCTCCTAGGTTTACATGATATAAAAAATTAAAAGCTGACAATTCATAGAACATGATTCAAAAAATTGAACTAAGTCAAGCACATAATTGATCAGACAAAGACAAATCCCATCACGGTCGCCAAACCTGTTATCATCGCAAAATTTTTCTCCTCCCTTGCGAGAGAGAAACGAATCCTGCGAGTCAAACTCGACCAAAGTTTTTGAAAATTGGTTTTGAAAATTAACTCGCCTCCGTTTTCGAAAATTCGCTGAAAAATTCCGTGGAATGGGATCCGCCTGTCGGTACGAGGTTCAACCGTTCCTGGTGCCTTTACCAGGGGTAATTGAACCAAGGATCAATTATGTGTTTTAACTTGACTCAAATATCTAAATTATGCTCTATTTTTCCTAGAATGCACAAAGAATCAGGCTTGTACTATGAAAATTTGAAAATAATGCAAGTTTGAGAAACATGATGTTTGCTTTGGAAAATTGAAATATGCTTGAAAAATGATTGGAAAAGTGCTTGAAATTGGAATTCCTGAGAAAATCATTGAATTTCATTGGAAATCAGAAATTTGCATTGAAAAGTGATTTCTTATGAAAACTTGAACTTTGGAAAATCGATTTTGGGATTTAGATTGCTTTTCTGAGGAAATAGATTTGAGAATTCTGAGAAAATCAGGAAATTCATTGGAAAATGAGTTTTGAAATAGAAAATGGATTCTCAGGAAACTAGATTCTTAGGAAAATGGGAAATCTGAGAAAATTGATTTTCTGAAAACTTGGGATTTTGAAATTTGAGAATGTTAAAAACATTGGAAAATCTTGATTTGAACTTGGGAAATGCTTTGAAATGTCATTTAAAAACTCATAATTCTGAGAAAATCCAATTCTAAGAAAAACTTAGAATTTTTTGAGAAAATTGATTTATCTGAAATTGAAATTGGAAAATAAATTTGAAAACAATGTAATTTGAATAATATGAATGAATGAATATGAATTTGAAAGGGAATTTCAATTGAGAAATTGGGAAATCCTTTTGAAACTTTGAGAAATGCAGTGCATTTTGAAGTTAGCCTAAGAGTGTAGGCTGAATGTGGCTAATATGAAGATCATAAATCTAGGTTTAATTCGTATTCTGACTATGGCAAAAAATACAAATTCCACCAACTTTATAAACTCTATAAGAGCTTATGCACGTGCCATTCGCGTCAACCATAGTGAACTTGGAATAAATGTGCATGAATGATACATCAGATATCAGAATTTGCTGAAATTAAACTATGTGCAATGCAACCCTATTCTAAGCAGAAAAGTAACTCTTATTCCAAATTATTACATTGCTTTTTACATTGAATTTAATAAAATAAAGAAATAAAATAACTAATTCTTCTTCTTGGATGTTTCTGCAAAATTAGAAAATAAGGTTAGCACAAAAATATAGGTTTTTCTAAATTTATCCGAAAATATGGGAAATTATCGGATATTTTTCAGATATAAACCCAGAATTCATACCCCGTTTGATATAAACATGATAAATAATGAATAAATTTCAAAAATAAACTTGAAAATTCGAAATTAGGGTCAAAATGACCAAAATGCCCCTGATGACCTTGAAATCAGGGTTTTCTAAAAGAAATTTTGTAAATTTTGGAATTTTGAAAATCAAATGAAATAAATCAAATACAATATGATGGAATATGATGATATTCATGAAAACATATGGAATTAGAATTGAAATTTCGAAATTATGGTCAAAATGACCAAAATACCCCTGATAACAAGACTATGGCCTTGAAACCAGGGTTTTCTGAAATAAATTTTGCAAAATTGAAAAATATGAAATGCAAATGAGATTGAAATTAACCCTAATATAATTCTACATGCTTATTTACATGATAAAAACCCTAAAATGGCGAAAATATCATAAAATATCAAATTTAACCTGATTTTTTATTGATTTTCGCTTCTGAATTTAAAGATAAACTAACACATGGAGCAAATGAACTTGGAATTAAGCCAAATTTGGCATGGACACCTAAAATAACCATAAAAACAGAATGGAGCTCTAAAATCTATTTTTTTTTGTATTTTCTTAATATGAAAAATAGTTAAAATCCTAAGAAAATCAAAATTTTGCCTAAAATGTTGATTCTAAAGGAGATTTCGGATATCAAAATTCCATAAAAGTTTCCCAAATTTTATGGGGTGATAGAGGATAGTTAAGCAAATATTGTTTCTATTTACACTTTCTGGTTTTGACCTATGGTCAGAGCTGTATCACTCCAGCAAGTCGGATCGGAATCCGGCAACTCTAGGATTTGGAGGAAACAGACAGGTTTCGGTAGAAAATGTAGGAAAAATAGTAAACAGATGAGAAAAAGACTGAAATTGTGGAAAAATGTCCCTGACAGACAGATAAAAATTTTATCTTTTCACACCATTGGTATTTGGGTTACGGTTTTGAAAAAGGCACACTGTTATCAGAGACCCAAATCTCTGAAATTTCTTGATATTGAAATCTGTCAGACAGAAAAGAAATTTTTGGGAAAAATACTGAAACAGTTCCAAAAATTCCAAAATTTTGGAAAATAACAGGAAAATATGTTAGAAACAACTTTTCTGTTGAAAGTTTTTGCAGACAGGCTATGGATTGAACGGACTCGGTGCATTAGAATCTGTCTACACCCTGACAAAGGAAAATCGAGATTTTCCCAGGGGTCTGGGAAATCTGATTTTTGACAGAGGTTAAAACTAATTGGAAAAACCTCAAAATTTCCAGATCATTAGTAGATTCCACTGTGAGTCTACTGTGACTTTTGGAGGACAATCCAAATCTCCCACAAGGGTGGTGCTGGAGGTTCTTGTCTGCTAAAGTAGAAATGGAAAATTCAGAGAAGCAGAAAACCCGATTTAGAGTTTGATTTGTTTAAAGGGGTTTGGAAACCCAACATAATCTGGATTTTTGGCAGGGAATCACAGACACATAGATGTATTTACACTAAAAACACCACGATTTATTAGTGAAATATTATGCATAAAATAACAATTGAAATACGTGCCTAAAATCAAAACTATGTGCTATCAATGAAATTATACTAAATAGCAAAAAAAAATAAAATGAAATAAATGTAACATCAAGAAAGACATGAAATATATTTAAAACTATGGGTAAAATAAAAAAAAAATCAGGGGGATGACATTCACTTGATGTTGGCTGCAAGTGAGAGGGACCCGATCCATCCATCGGATGGGTCCCCTCACCTAGATGGCCTTGACATAAAAGATAGATGGCCTTCGCAATATAAACCCAGTCTTAAACTGATTTTTATATTACGTTTTTAAAAAAAAAAAAACATTCATAACAGTACGAAGAAAGAGGACCATAAACTTAATTAAACAAGCACCAATGAAACGAGGGCCTTACCTTGGATCCCTTCCTTGCAACGGATGGGCTGGAAGCAGATGTTTGCAATGGAGGCTGCGGCAGCAAGTGGTGGTGTGCCGGATGGGGCTAACTGAAGGTGGAGGCTGCTACTGAAGGGCTGCAGCTTGAAGACGTTGGAGATGGCTGAGTTGGGCGTCCAAGGAGGGAAACTTGCTGAAAGTTGAAGTTGTGGCTGGTGTCTTATGTGGTCGCTGCAGTGGCTGTCACAAAGAAAGAAGTTGCTGGTGACTATTGGCTGGATGAAGATGCAGCAAGAAGAGTTGCAACAATGGAGGCTTCAAAGGGGTAGATGATGGCTGGAGCTGTTGAGCGTGGAGGAGGAGCCGGCTGCAACAAAGAGGGTGACGTGCCAGCTGAAGGAAGGAGCTGTGGTGGTGGCTGTCGGCTGAAGGAAGGAGCTTCAATGGCTGGAAGTTGCAGCCAAGGGGAGAGGTGTTGTGGCTGTAGCAGCAAAGGGGAGAGAAAGAGAGAGTTCAAGGGAGAGAGAGAGAGTTCAAGAGAGAGAGAGAGAGGGAGATGAGATGCGTTGAATGGAAAGCAGTCGTCCCCTTTTTTTCAGCTTTTATGCTAACTTAGGTTTTGATAAAAATCAAAACCTAAGTTTCTAAAGATGTTCCATGAATCCACGTACGTGAATGGCTGTAGCCATTTTGCCTTGGAGGAAATAGGGAGGGAGTAAGGAAGAAAGGGGAAAGAAGGAAGGGAAGGAAAAGGAAAGAAAGAAGGGAGAAAGAAAAGGAAAGAAAGGGGAAGAAAGGAGAGGGAAAGAGGAAGGAGAAGGGGGGCTGGGCTGCCATACATGAGTGGAGGGAGAGGAAAGAAAGAAAGAAAGAAAAAGGAAGAAGAAAGAAAGAAAGAAAGAAGGAAAGAAAAAAATGAAAAAAAAAGGAAAATGGAGGAAAAAAGAAAGGAAGTGGGCTGGAAGGTGGGATAGGGTGGTCGACCCCCTTATGGGTCCCACCTTAGGAAGAATAAAATAATTAAATAAAATAAGAAATAAAATAAAACAAACAAAAAATAAAGAAAAAGATACAATTTATAAATTAAAACAAGAAAATACAAATGGATGGACCATCTCACAGCGGGTCCAAATTCCACTTTTGAAATTCATTTTGACGATTAGAGGGGTAAAATAGTCTTTTCAAAAATTTTCCAGACGAAACGAGCTATTTTTGGCAGTTTTTGAAACGAGCTCGGATTTTGAAGTTCAATACCCCGTTGTGAAGCAAATCCAGCATAGATTTTGAAAATTTAATTTTGAAAGAAATCCACATTATTTTTCTCGAGAAAATATTTCCAAATTTAGACTCTCGGGGGTAAAAATGTTAATTTTGGAAACCCAGGGTTTGAAATTGATTTTTGAAAACTTTTAAAACTCAATCTGGATTGAAATTTATAAAACTGGAGTTCTGGACATGGAATGAAATGCGATGAAATGTTATGAAATGCTGAGAAATGATGCGAAATGACATGCGAAATGCAGACCTTGAATGAAGAATTTTGGATTTTAAACCCTGATTGGCAGCTGTACTAGTTCAAAAAGTGTTAAAATTGATAAATTTTGCAAAATAGCTCAAGAAATGGTTTTCGGGCTCTACCGAGCCAGAGTGACACTGAAAATTGGGGTTTGAGCTGAATTAAACTGAAATGAGTTGGATTGAGCTGGATTATAGAGTTTTAGAACTCAAATGAACTTACCAGACACTGTCTCAATTGGACTCTCCGACTAAATTTTCAAGAAATACTGCCATTTTTAAAGAAATGGTGCGGAATGGTCACTGAAGCGAAGTGAATTACGGACCAGAGCTGGGTTTGAGCTAGTACAAAAGTCAGTAATACTGACATGAACTAAAATCAAAGCTCAAACACTAGCTCAATTGGCTGAACTCAGCTCAATTTCAGCTGAAAGAGTTGAAATGGACTAAAATGGGCTCCTGGACACTTGAAAATTGTTTTGAACTGAAACTAGAGCACTCGAACTCATGGTGAGCTCAAGTTAGACTCTGGGGAATATGACTGACTATGAATGACTGACTCAGAGACAATTGGCTTAGATTTGAGTGAGAAATGAGCTCATTTCTGATAAAATGGTCCCATTTTGGCAGGAATGGTCAGAAATGAAAATGGCCTTCTCACTATGAGCTCAAATGGGCTTGAAATGACTGATATTCTAACTGTTCTGAACTGAACAATGAGCTTAGTTGACTCTGACTGACTGGGGTCCGGGATGACCTAGGGGTAAAATGGTAATTTTCCTAATGAAAGTGGGTAAAGTGGTGATTTTCTGAAACTGACTCAGGGTTTGGCTCCTACACCGACCTGACAGAGTGGGCACTGCACGAGAAGGGTTGTTTGAGAATGGATGTGGAAAATTTGGGGTGTTTACACAGACCCGCATGATGGGATCGACGATCAGACCAAAGTACTGGATCCAACCTCGAACACGGTGCCACGATGCAAGGATACACCCCTGCGTACATACTCTCAGCGAGCGAAGAATGGAAGCAGTGCAGCGCACGTCAACAGCCCCAGCAGGAGTTGAGAGCATCAGGATAGATTAGGTTAGGTCACACATATCTAGACTTAGTGCCAGTGTATGCAAGGGCGCAGAAATTTGGGTGTCCCACTTCAAACTTTCATTGACGATCTAAAAAGAATTTTACATTCTCTTAGGAACCGACCCAAAATGGGAGACCTAGAACGTGAAGCACCTATGCGCCCTCTCAGGGAGTACTTCCTATCTACGGAGTACACCTAGGCATCGTGCATTCAAAGACCAACAATAGGGGTGCCACACTACGAGATTAAGGCCAGTGTGATACAGATGCTACCAACATTTTACGGCCTTAGTCATGAGGATCACTATCAACACTTGAATGAGTTCATCAAAATTTCCTCAACTGTGAAAATCTAGAATTTTGAGGATGATACATTGAAGTTGACCCTTTTTCCATTCTCGCTGAAGGATAAAGCCAAGTATTGACTTAAATCCTTAGATACGATAGTCATAGGGTCATGGGATCAATTACAACAGGAGTTCCTAGTTTTAAAAATCGAGAAAACTTCATATTTGTGTTTAAGAAAATAAATCCAACAATATCTCGTGTAGTCGTCAACAAAAATGACATAATATGCAAAGCCTCCTTTTGATAGGACAGGTGTCGATCCCCATACATCCGAATGGATTATTTCAAAAGGTCTTGTTGTAAACATAGATCTTTGACAAAAAGGCATTTTTTTTATTTTTCCAAGAATACAGTCGTTACAAGTGAAATCGCTTTTACATAAACTTTTAACAAAAGGTAAATGAAAATTTTTTGCAATATTTGGATGTCCAAGTCTCTTGTGCCACACATTAATATCCTTTTGTTGGACAACATTACAAAACACGTTCTTTGAAATTTGAAGGGAATCAACATAATATAGATCACCCTTCCTAGAGCCTTCCCCAATCAATCTCTTAGACCGGCGATCTTGTATCCAACATTTGTTAGATGAAAACTTTATATCACACCCATGATCCGAGAGTTGAGAAATAGAAAGCAAATTTAAGTTTAATTTGGGTATAAATCTAATTTTTGGAATAAAGAACCCTTGTTTTTCAAAATTTCCTATTCCTTTTACTTCAAGAGATGTTCCATCCGCGGTTGAAACAAAAGATGGAGAGAGATTTTTTGAGTATTCGGAAAAAGAACTAAAACTTGGAGTCATGTGAAAAGAAGTACCCAAATCTAAAAGCCAAGAGGTCTTACCGGGAGGAGAAGAGGTTGGCATGGCGGCTCCGGAAATAGCCTCTTTTAGAAGAGGTTGAAGTGCATTTTCCGTTTTCATCTGCAACTGATCTGCTTCATCGCATTTCATTGCATCATTTTGGCATCTTGTTTTCTTGTTCATTTGCATCCCTGCATCCGTTCAACATCGCATATCACTCTGCATCTGCATCTCTTTTTTGAATCTTCATCACATCATCTATTCATCGTATTCTCCAATCTTCACCCGAATATCATTTGCATCTGTGTTTTGTCATTGATTTTCATTCTACGATGTGCATTCACTTTCTGGCATTTTGTATTTTTAATCCCGCGTATCTGCATTTTGTTTTTATTTTCATTTGCATTTCTGTGAATTTGATTTTTTATTTTTTCTCACATTGCGTCTATGCATTTTTGTGTGTTTTTGCATCTCTGTGCATCATCGTCTTCCTGCATTACTAATATGCAACTCGCATTTCAATTTGCATTTGTATTAATTTGTGTTCATCTGTTCATCGCATTTCTTGTTGCATCTGATCTGAATCAGTGCCATCTTCATCGCATCTCATTCTAGCATCAATATCTGTGAACACCCCAAATTTTTCAATTTTTTTAAAAAAAATCCCTTTTTGCCCCTGGCCTCATTTTCTGAATAAATTGAGTTAGTTTCAAACCTAAATTCCAGTTCTTTCTTGGATTCTCTAGAATCAGAATCCATTTTCTATATCTGACTCGATTTTGGGTCCGGACCTAGTGTCAAAATCCAAATCTGAGCCTCGTTATCAATTTTTAAACCAAATTTATAAAAATACCAAAAATAATTTTTGAAAGGTTCAAATAGTCCATCTGGTATCCATTTGGATCCACTGTCCTGTATTTCTCGATTCAAGGTTCAAAACTCAAATATTTCCCCAAAATTCGGATCCAAACTTGTTTTTTGAAGAAAATTTCAAAATTCAAACACAAATTCTCAGAAAACCCTTCTTTTGTAAATATTTTTAATTTTTACAAAAATAGTTTAAAAAACCCTTAATTTTATAGTTTTTATGTCAAAAATACAAAAAAATATAGAAATTACAAAGAGAAAAAGAACAAAAAATTTAAAATGGAAAAAGAAAATACGAAAAAAAAACAAAAATAGTTTTTGAAAACCCCTTTTGGAAATTTGTTTTTGTTAAAAACCATGTTTTAACAAAAACTTTTGAAAATGACATTGTTTTTTAAAACGTTCAGAATTCAGAAGGACCAAAATCGTAAAATACCTAACGACCTCTCGCTATAAAGAGAGGCAGCAGGAGAAGGCTTAAGGCATCTGTTTTCCACCCCCACACCCCCTCTGCTCCCCTTCCTTCTCCATCTTCTTCTCATTCCCCCTTGATCGATTGAAGGAGCCCCTGGCCCCAGTGACGGTAGTCGAAGGTAAATAGTCCTTCCTTCCCTTTCTCTTCTGTATTCTTTTTACGTTTTCTTATTGCATTTTTTTTTTCTTCATGATCTTCTTCCCCTTTGTTTCATTTCCTCTAGTTTTTCTTTTCTTTCTTCCTTTTTATTTATTTCCATTAAAGCACCCATGTAACATCGATTTGCTCGTAGCAAAATCGGTTTACAAATGTGCGATATTAAGGGAATGGTATGATTCCAACATCTCTTTTCTGTTTTTCTTTTCTTTTTTTCTTTTTTTTTAATATACGATTAGTTATTATCCCCCTTCCTATCACTATTTCTCTTGCACGTTTGATTTTCAGTTTCCCCTCAATAATTGGTTTGTGTTGATCCCTTATTGATTCCCAAATTCCTGTTTTATTTTGATCGTTTGTTAATTTTTAGATTTTTGTTTTAAATAGCCTGATGATCTTGATCGTCATAGTGAGTTTACATTTCCGATTCACATCGGATCCCTCATTTTATAATCGATGGTGTCGTGTGAATGCATCTGGGAATTCATTCACGATACTCCCCTTTATTTCCTGCTCTCAATTGTATTTTAATCACCCTGCTGATAGTGTTTTATGATGTTTCAATCATTTTTGTATTTAATTTCATTGAACCCCTACGATATCTGATATCCTATCTATTTTGCTGATTATCGTTCTGATTGGAAGTCTCTGTTGTTTCATTGGTTTTTCTATATTGTCATCTTTATCGATCTTTCAACATCCATTCATAGCATCTAGCACCCTTGATTTTTCTGTGATTGATCATAAGTCCAAGGGTTTTTTGTTTACATACTCGGGAAGAACATATAGTTTATGCTAAGAGAACTTGACGATATAATGAGTGGCAGGTTCAATTGGGAAACTCTGATCGATTCCTCCCCTTTAGAGATGGAGGAAAATGGTATGACCCTATCATTAAGGTCGTATAATAAAAAAAAAATCATCAACTCCCTGTGTGCCTGAGCAGCAGAAATCAATTCGCTGTTATGAACTGAAAGGATCCAATGTTTGAGATTGATCTGCTATTTAGTTTAATACCTTGAAATTGGAGGATCAATGTTTGTATTTGATGCATTGTAAATTCCCATTTTCGTTTACTGCAAAACCCCTTACCAAGATTTGTTACAATTTGCCATGAAAATCTTATTTGCTGTAAAGATCTGCTAACCATTACTGTGAAAGGTACTCTTTGCCTTGATTGTAAAATGAGACTCAAGCATAACGTGAAAGCAAATTTGATCTGCCTTAATAGCAGATCGGATTTGTCGTGAGCTCAGGTGTAAGTGGCCGATGTGATCTCCCCTGGCCTCGGTCCCCTACATTGCCTTCACTATCTCTCTCTTCCATAATCGAGACTAAGTCTGATAAAACTCCATTAGCTGTGAGCATCGTGGCCAGGACATGTGCTGCCAACCTATGAGTGCTCTTAAAGAGATGTTAATGTCCATCAAAGATTGTCAAATACAAGCAAACAGGAGCAAGAGGCAAGATGTCAGCAGAATAATCTGATGAAGTGGATCATTATGAGAATAATGTTGGTTATGAACCCAGAGACAAGCTAATGAAGATTGTAATGATAAGGTAAATTGATAGGTATTGTTTCCCATATTGACGTTGAACCTGAAGCTTGTAGGACACAAAATGAATCATTTGATAATATAGCGGCTGCTATGGAGATAACAGTCACAAATTTATCGTATGTGGGATCTGTGCATAAGAATCCGTAACTCAAAGAAATATCTGCCAATGGCCCATTGCTGGAAGCATCAAGAGTTTCAACAGATGTTTTAGAGTCATTCTCTCAGACATGTTTTTCATTCCTTGTTCAAACTCTTAGCCGTTGGCATTTTATAAGGATTTGTGCATGCTGAGATCGGTTGGGGGAAATAATTAAATGTCATTTCCATACAAAGATGAAACATGAGCTGCGACAATCCAAATTTTTGATATACATTTTCTTTGGCAGATGAATGCTTGGGAATCAGGTACGTCTGCCCTTACATCGTCAAATGATGCTTCACATTCATTCAATGAAATTAGAAAAGATGTTGAGAGAGTTGCTGTAACCAGTCATATGCGGTCAAATAAGGGCTACTTCATCAGGCAGGTAAGTAAAGAAACCATTTAGCTGTCATTTAAAAAAAAAAACTTGCTACTTTGACCCATATACTATTTACCTCATGTTCAGCCTCTATTTTTCCGTAGAGCATTTGTTTCAGTTTTTGCAATGTGATTGCTTTGTCATTTCTTGAATTTAAATTGTTCAGAATTTTATATAGTGTGTGCATATCATGAAGATAGGAATACTGGCACATTATTATGGGATTCTTGTCTTCAAATAGGATGGAATTTGAGATGGACAGGGTAGGTAAACTGAAATTTTATTCATCCTTGTGGGTTCATTCATCATATTGAACTGCCTTCATTATTACCTGTGTATGTATTTTTGTTAATAACTTCGGATCCCATACATGTGTGTTATCAAATAACACTTGAAATGGCTTGAGTATATAGCAATCATGTCCCCTTTAGTTTAGGTACAGCCCTACCAATCTATCCATGGTAATCAACATATATCCCAAGTTCCCAGCTGCAATACCAACTGCGCCTTCACTATCAACTCACTGCCTTTATACTGTGTTACTCACCTGTACACTGCCCTGTACATGTATTCACCCACTCCAATGTCATTCACTGATATTGAAGTGAACCCTTCACAGGTCATTCAGCCTCACAACATCCCATTGTTGTCTCAAAACCCAGCATATCTCCATCTGTTGTGATTACCCCAGCAGCACACGCAACCAATTGCTGCGATCTCACATGTATACAACTCCATCATCCTCCATCACAGCATCAAAACAACACACATCTCCCTTCAGCCCATTCGCCTCCATATTCCAGACTCATATTTTCTTCATCCCCATTTGTATTGCCTTTTGCATAACTTGCATAATGCTTCATCATATCTCATAACAATGTGCTATGGGGTTTTGTCTACATCAATAGCGTCATGTTTTGACTCTGAAAACTTTTCTGCATTTGTTATCCTTCAGGCTATTACAGATTTTCATTTTCTTTGTGTCTCGATCCTTATCTCCTTATGTTGGTTTCCTGCCATTACTAATCTTCATCCATATTTTGATGTATAAATATCACAACAATCAAGCTGTTGGAATTGATTGCTCAGATTGATCCATGAAGATCAACTCACTTGCGCAAATATCTTTAGCTCTTGGTTAGTTGGTTGGGGGAACATTCATAATATTTTATTCAAATCATTGTTCTGCGATTACATGATATGTGTTTAAAAGTTATTCACCTGTCCATACTGCATTCATCACACCATGTTATAATGTTATGTTTGGATAGTCATTTCATCACATTTAAGCCTAGATGTTTTTCTGCTAGGGATTGTAATGACATTTACTATACTTATTGTCACATTAGATATCAATTTTTTTAGTTAATTGGGGCAATGATGAAACAATTGCTTTCACCAGTAAAATTGATCTCTGTCATCTTGTGCATCATGAATATCTGGTTTTCGGTTTACTATCAGAAAATTTCTTTTTACTGTTGGAATGTCTCTGCTATCATGAAATTCTTGTCCGCTGTGAAGACCCCCCTGCTGTCACTGTAACGCCCCGGGGTTTTAAAAAAAAACCTTTAAAAATGCATAATTTTTTTTTTAAAACAACGGAAATGGTTTTTGGCTTTTGGTTTCCTAAACCTCAGGCACGTCACATTTCATAATTAACAAAAACAACAATAATTTATATCAACATTATATACATAGTCTTTTCACAAGGTTCAAAAATTAAAACATTTAGGATTAAATTTAAAAATAAATCCTAAATCGATCTCAGGATCTTGGGAATCTGGATTCTTTGATGCCACTCTTGTCTACCATCCACTATAATATCGCTTATTCCATATCTGAACCTGAAATCCCCATAAAACAGGGTCAGACTTATGATAGCCAGGTAAGTTATTAATCAAAACCATACAATTCAAATATTAAGCATAATTTCAATAATTTACAAATCAAAGTGCATACATTCAAGAACAATTATGCAATTAAAAACATGGCAATTAAAAACAATTTAAAACATGATTATGTGTTATGTCAACAAGGCATATTTTCATATCAAATTCTGTGAAAGAAAAGGTCATTGTTTCGATATTAACGTCCTCCTGGTACGGTGGAGGGCACTCTGATCTCAAACTAAGTATTCCGAAGGTGTATTAATCTATTGTGAATTACCCAGATACCTGAGTGAAACGGGCTCCCAAGCAAGCGGTCAACGACCCTGAAGATTCTCGGCAATGGTGAGCAAACAAGGAGAGTTGGATGCATCCACTGGCATGCGGCAACCTTGAGACCCGTTGGTCTCGGCCTCCTCAACCCGAGTGACAGGAGGCTCAAGGAATCTATTGCTCCTAACAATCATCATCTTCACAATGTCACTCCTGGTTGTACCACTACCCCTTCCAAGGTAGGCTAAACCTAGATGGGCATGAAGGATTCTTTTATAGGACTTTTAATATTTTCAAAACTAGGCCCAATGGCCAAATAAATTTTTTTTTTTCAAATAAACACTTGGGTCATATGTATCCAGCCCATCCAGAATTTTTCTCTATAACAACGAGCATTCACCTATGAAGGCGAGAATTAAGTTTGTGTAGACATGAGTCTAGCAATAATAAAATCTTTCAAAAATCAACATGCTATACAAAATTCTTCTTTTCATCAATATCATCAATGTCTTAATCATAGTATTTGATTTAAAATCATAAGATTTGAAATCAAAACATGTACTTAATTTATGCAGATATTGAAATATGGATTTGATCATGAATTAAATTTAAATAATCATGCACGAATCAAAAACATGAATCAAAAGCATGTTTAATATAAAATTATAAGATTTTGACAGAATAACTTACCTTGATTTTTTTGATAGGACTAAGGAGAATAGGATAAAGCGCTCGTGCTTTGATTTAATCTGATAAAATTTATTATATTGGTTAATATTTTTATATCGAATTTCAGGCAATATTTGCTCTATAAATTTAAAGAAATATCTCTTTAAGAGGTTGATAAAAATCTAAAATTTTATTTGTAATTGACCTTAAAACTTTTATAAAAAATTTCACAGAGTTTCCTCTGTAATAACTCAAATGTTTAAAAAAGGGTTTGAACTTGAATTCGAGTTGTAAAAATTCGAACATGACTTTGCGTCACAAATATTTTTTTAAAGTTTTTTCAAAAAAATTTGATTCAAATATGTAAAAAGGATTTTTAAAATTTTAACAAAATTTCCTTTATAAAATTTGATTTTTTTTTAAATAGTTATAAAGTTTTTTATATAATTTCTATTAAATAAACTCGAGATTTCTGAAATATCTTAAAAAAATCTTTTTCTATAATTCTAATCAAAATAATTAAAATTTTCAGAAGTTATTTAGAAAATTTTGCCAGAATTACTGCTATAGTAGTTTTGATGATTTAAAAATATTTAGAAAAATTTAAACAGAGTTTCCTCTGCGTAGAGGTTGGGTTAGATTAAATTTTGGCAAAATTGCCAAAATTTAAATCCATAAGAAGTAGAATTGGGGTTTAGAAGGAGGATTCAAATTCATAAGATGGTTTCTGAATACTAACCTTGCTTAGATGATTCGAGCAGCGCTTTCGCTATCCAAATCTGACTTTTCTGCTGAATTTAGCAGAACTCCTACAAGCAGTACTCCTGGGGCTGGATTTAACTCGTCGAAACTTTTATGAAGGAACAAATGTTGTCAAAAGAGAGAGGAAAGAGGCTAGAAGAGGTTTCTCAAAAAAAAATTGAGATTAGACGGAGGTTTTGAACTAAAATCTAGAGAGAGAAATTTAAAGCTAGAGAAAGAAAGTAGGAGAGAGAGAGAGCTTAGAGAGAGGGGACTTCAGAACTTGGGTAGAGAGAGAGCGGGTGAGAGGTTATTTATAGGAGAGAGAGGAGGTGTCTCCCCCCCTTGTGGGTCCCACTTTGGTGACATTTGTCACCAAAGTAAATAAAATATTATTTTTTTAAATGACACTTGTCATTCTTCTAACAAGTGTCAAAAGGAGAGAGAGGATTAGTGTCACCTCCTCACTGAGGAGTGACACTTGTCCTCCCATGGTTTTGGAAAACCATGACCTGTCCATGGTTTTGGGCCAGTGATTTTCTAAAACCATGGTCTTAGATTAAAATATTATAAATTAATATATTTTATTCAATTTGCTACTTTTTAATACCTAAATTAACCTTGGATCAATCCCGTCTTTCAGGATTGCCATAAGGGGATTTAGAATTACTTATTTGTCCTTCTGCAATTCAATAAATTATACAGTCTGTCATTGAAAATGATAAATTACTGTTTTTGTCCCTGACAATTTTATTAATTCCCTGAAATCGTCCCTAACAAAAAATTTACTGTTTTGACCTTATATAGTTGGATATTTTACCGAAAAATGCCACTAGATTGGCAAATTACTAAGCTACCCTTGATGATTTGATTAATAACAAAATGTCCCTGAATTCCGGTTTTTGAACAACTTCTACAAAATTTTGTTAGGATTTTAAATATAGATTCAAATATTCACTTTGAATAATACTAACCATAAAAATTTAGTGTTTTAACACTATAATTCATATTTAGAATTAAGACTTGAATTATCTTTAGAATTTACAAATTAAAAATTTTGGGTATTACATTCTACCCCCCTAAAAGAAAAAATTTCGTCCTCGAAATTTATGGTACAATGTAAACAAACAATTCTGGATACTTCTCTTTGATGCTGTTTTCAGGTTCCCAAGTACATTCTTCAATTTCGTGATGCTGCCATCTGACTTTAACTAGAGGAATAGTCTTTGTTCTCAAAATTTGATCTCTTCTATCCATAATTTCTATAGGCTTTTCCTCAACAGTCATATCTTCTCGAATTGCTATATCTTGATGCTGGATAATATGAGATGGATCATAAACATATTTTCGCAGCATTAAGACATGAAATACATTATGAATTTGTGTATACTGAGGAGGCAATTCAATTTTATATGCGGTTTCACCAATTCGCTTCAGAATCTTAAAAGATCCTACAAATCTAGGACTTAACTTTCTCTTCTTTCCAAATCCGAACACACTTTTGGTTGGAGATACTTTGACAAAGACCATATCATCAACTTCAAAAGCGAGTTCCTTTCGTCTTTGATCAGCATATCCTTTTTGTCGGCTCTGGGCAGCACGTAGTCTGTCTCGAATCATATTTACTTGCTGAGTATAATGTTGTAGTATCATTGGTGACTCTAACTTTCGTTCACCAATTTCATTCCAATAGAGTGGCAATCGACAAGGTCTTCCATATAAAGCTTTATATGGCGCCATTCCAATACTGGCATGATAACTATTATTATAAGCGAATTCAGCTAGCATAATATGAATATCACAATCTCCCTTCCATTCTAGCATACAGGCGCGTAACATATCTTCCAGAGTTTGAATAGTACGCTCTGATTGTCCATCAGTTTGGGGATGAAATGCAGAGTTGAACTTTAATTTTGTTCCCAAAGCCTGTTGAAGTTGGTTCCAGAATCAAGAAGTAAATCTGGGATCACGATCAGAGATAATCAAAATTGGTATTCCATGCAGTCTTATAATTTCTCGAATATATAAATCTACCAGACTTTCGAATGATTGACTTATACGAATGGGCAGAAAATGAGCCAATTTAGTTAATCGATCAACAATAACCCAAATTGCATCATGCTGTTTCTGAGTCTTTGGCAATCCTATTACGAAATCCATAGTAATTTCTTCCCATTTCCATTGTAGAATTTCAAATTGTTGCATCATTCTACCTGGTTTCTGATGTTCTGCCTTTACTTGTTGGCAAATCAAACACTTAGAAACATAATTTGTCACATTCTTCTTCATGTCATTCTACCAGTACTTTCTTTGCAAATCCATGAACATCTTTGTACTTCCTGAGTGGATAGTATATTTTCTTTTATGGGCTTCTTCAAGTATTTCTTTTCTCAGTTCAGGGTCATTCAGTACCCATATTCGATCATTCATCAAAATACTCCCATCTTCTTTAAGTCGAAAAGAAACATCATCTTCATGTTGGGCTCTGGCTAAAAATTCTTCATGTTGAGAATCTTTACTTTGTTCAGCAACAATTCGGACGAGAGTTTCTGGTCGAACAATTAAGTTTGATAATAAAATCCTTCCTGGTTCAGTTGCAAAGGGTTTTCAATTAATGAAATCTTCAATAAGTTTCCATTCTTTGTCCATGAGACTTGCCAAGGTGCCTCTAGTTTTGCGACTAAGAGCATCAGCTACAATATTCGCCTTTCCAAGATGATTAGAAAGTGTGAACTCATAGTCTTTGATAAATTCTAGCCAACGTCGTTGTCTCATATTCAATTCTTTCTGTGAGAATAAATATTTGAGACTCTTGTGATCACTAAACACTTCAAATTGTTCTCCATATAAATAATGTCTCCATATCTTTAGTGTAAAAACAACTGCTGCAAGTTCTAAGTCATGGGTTGGATAATTCTTCTCATGATTTTTCAATTGTCTTGATGTATAAGCAATAACTTTTCCGTATTGCATCAATACACAACCCAGACTGGTACCGGAAGCATCTGCATAAACCTCAAATCCACCATGTTCTAAGGGTAAAGTAAGTATTGGAGATGTAGTGAGCTTTTCTTTTGAAATTTGGAAACTTTGTTTACATTTAGCATCCCAATTGAATTTAACACCCTTCTTCAGAAGTCTGGTCATCGGTGATGCTATACGGGAGAAATCTTGAATGACTTTTTGGTAGTATCCTTCAAGTCAAAGAAAACTTCGAATATCTGTAATATTCTTAGGCAGTTTCCATTCTAATACTGCTTCCACTTTAGCAGGATCTACAAAGATTCCATCCTTTGAAATCACATGACCCAAAAACATAACTTTTTCTAGCCAAAATTTACACTTGGAAAATTTGGCATATAACTGATTCTTCCTCAAAGTATCTAGAATAATCCTTAAATGTTCCCTGTGTTGTTCCTTATTTTCAGAATAAATTAGAATATCATCAATAAAAATAATCACAAATGTATCTATAAATGGTCTGAACACACGGTTCATAAGATCCATAAAGGCGGTTGGTGCATTAGTAAGTCCAAAAGGCATGACAATGAATTCATAGTATCCATACCTTGTCTAAAAAGCTGTCTTAGAAATGTCTTCTTCCTTGATTCTAAGCTGATGATATCCAGACCTAAGATCAATATTTGAGAATACCTTAGCCTCCTGTAATTGATCAAATAAATCTTCAATCTATGACAACAGATATTTATTCTTCATGGTAACTTGATTAAGAAGTCTATAATCTATACATAATCTTAATGATCCATCTTTCTTCTTTACAAATAACATTGGCGCTCTCCAGAGAGACATACTTGGTTTAATAAATCCCAGCTCCATTAATTCCAATAATTGCTTTTTTAATTCTATGAGTTCTGCTGGAGCCATCCTATATAGGGCTTTAGAGATTGGTGCAGTTCCTGGTATTAACTCAATACCAAACTCTTTATCTCTATGTGGAGGAGGTCTTGGTAATTCATTAGAAAAAATATCTAAAAATTCACAAACAACATCCAGACTTTCAATGGATATTTCTACTGGCTTGGCAAGAGTAATGCTTATCAAAAAGGTTGTACACCCATTTCTCAAATATCTCTGGGCCTTTAAAGAAGAAATAACTCGATTTTTAGGAGTAGAATTAGATAATCTAAATTTCACCTTAGGAATACCCGGTTGAGAAAAAGTAACTTTTCCTTCCTGACAAAATATTCTTGCATGATGTTGATGTAGCCAATCCATACCCAGTATGATATCAAAATCTGACATATCTAATAGAATTTGGTTGGCAGGTAAATTATGTCCTTCAATATTTACTTCTAAGTTCGGCAGGTATAACCCACAAAAAGATTTATATCCTACTGGGTTGACTACTTACAGAGCACAGTTTAATGACTTGATAGGCATATTAAGTAAAGTAGTAAACTTCTTGGAAATAAAAAAATAAGTTGAACCGCAATCAAATAGAGTAAAAGTAGCATGTCCAGCTATGGATAAAGTACCTTGAATCAGGTCACCGTTAGATAGTTGATCAACATTGGTGG